>NC_056739.1:1206415813-1206498313 GCF_019279795.1 Protopterus annectens | reverse complement strand
TACACAGGCTTCTATGGATTAGGTGAGGTCAAGACTTGTTTCTCCCCATGGCTTCAGCTTTTGAAATAATGGAGAGAGCTTTCTCCACTTCTGTGGAAAAGACATTCTTGCCCCCCTCGGTCCATCTCATAGTCATCTGTCTTCTGTGGAATCTGTCTTTTCATCCTGTCCCAGTCAAGTCTGAAGGCAGTCTTCATACAGGACTCTGCTTCCACTAACATCCCCCTCAGAAGCGGATGTGTAAGAGGAGCCAGACTCTTCAGAACAATCATTAACCAAAGACACTGACTTCAATGAAGGGAAAGTTTTCGTAGGTCACCCCTTGAGGATGTTTCATTTGGGGAAATCCTTGAACTTTGAGATAGAAAGGTGGTTGTCTTCAGTCCATCCTTCTAAGTGGAGTCAGTGTTCTGTAATGCTTTTAGAGCCAGCTCAGCTATGACTTGGCTAGTACCCCCGGTGGCTGAGATGGTAGACCTTATCTCCTGCTGGGCTTTGAAGGATTCGAATATCATGAAGCCCATCCCCAAATGCCCTGACAAGTATCTTGCTGCACCTAAGGATTGGGTTCACTAGAGCAAGGGATCCCCGTGTGGATGCTGTGGTGATTGCAGCAGTCACCGAGAAGGAACTCGTGGAACAGAGCTCTACTGTCCATATCCCTAATCGTGATTTTAGGGTGGTTGAGAGGTTTGGGAAGCTTATCCCACCCATCAGCAACCTTCTCTCTCAGGTCTCTGAATTACCTGGCACATGCAACAAGATTTCAGATGGACTTGCTCAAGCAATTTTCAAATGCCTTCTTGGGGTTCATGTCTGCAGAGGATTAAAAGATGGTTTCTTTGCAACTGGCCACCTACCATTCTTTATCCATTGCTTCCATGAGACTGATCTATCATGCCTTGGAAGGAGCTACAAGATTTGCTGGTTCAGGAATAACCATTAGAATGCATGCCTGGATGTGCCTCTATGATTTTGCGATGCCTTTCAAGTCTTCATTCATCAGAGTCCCCTTTGTATCCACCTTTTTCTGTCCTAAGGTGAAGGTGTCTGTCTAATAGCGAACAAGATGGGAAGACTTTGTTTGCTATGGGAATTCATTTTTCTACCCCATAAAGGACATTGTCTTGAAATGAAATGGGGTACAGAAAAATGTGGTTCAGAAAACAAATTTCTTCCCAAGACTCCAATGGAGAAACGTTCCCTCATGGCAGAGGGTGAAGCATAATGAAAGATGCCACTGTCATGGCATAGGCAGCCTGCAGCATCAGGGTATTAGGTACAGTCTCAGAGAAGCCCTTCCACTGTCCCCAAAAGATTACCTGACTGCTGCACTTTAGAAGCAGTCAAGGGATACTTATCCCTGCACCCACGTGCCTGGATAGCCATTACCAAAGATGCTTGGGTGCACAGTATTATATCCTGAGATTATTACATACCATTTTCCCTTCTTTCTCCAGTCCACAACAAAACCCAGTCAGTGGAAAGTGGCTGCAATAGAAATATAAAATCTGCTGGAGGAAAGAGTCATCAAATTGCTTCCAGCAGACCATCAAAGATCCGGAATCTACTCGAGATTCTTTTTAGTGGCAGAAATGACTGGGGACCTAAGACCAATTCTGGATCTCAGCAGTCTAAACCAATTTTGAAACACTTGAAGTTCCAGATGGTTGTTGTTCAGTCCATCCTGTCACTATTATGGAAGGACAATTGGATGTGCTCCATAGAGCTCCACATCACATCAACATACACATGCGCCCCAGGAGATATCAACGCTTCTATCTGGGAGCCAGTCACTACCAGTTCGGAGCACTGCCCTTTCGTCTCACCACAGTCACCTGGGTGTTCACTAAATGTACGGCAATGGTCGTGGCCTTCCTAAGACTGCACAGATTCCAAGTGTTTCCTTATTTAGATGACTGGCTATTATCTGCTTCCATCAAGCCTCTACGGATTCATGCTATGGTCTCCCTACTCCAACTATGTCTCCAGCTAGGTATTACTATAAACTACACCAAGTCACAGCTGTTGACAGTGCAAAGTCTGAAGTTCATTGGAGCCTGGTTAGATACCCGAACACAAATCGGCAGAGAAGAGTGGACATTTTATGAAAGCATGCATTACACATTTTTTCTCTTCAGTCACCTCCAGCAAAAGTATGTTTACAACTACTGAGTTTAGTGGTGGCTTCAGTAGTGTTGGTAAGCTTTGTTCACTTTCACATGAAGATAATACAATGGACTCTAGTGGTACAGTGGTCTGCAAGACGCCTTCCACTGACTGCATCCATTCGCATCATGAATGCCTGCAGACATCATATAGCATGGTAGATTTATTCAGAAGTTGTCTTTCAGGGCTACTGTTTTACTATGTCTGCAACCAAGGACACTGGCTACAGATGCCTCAAAAAAGTAGCATGGGAGGCATTACTTGGGAAGAACAGTCCAAGGCACATGGTCCCAGACAGAGGCTAGTCTTCACATCAATATCTTAGAAATTGGAGCAGTCCTATTCATTTCAAGATGTTCTCCCTCTAGGGATGATTGCTGTTCGGATGGACAACATGTTTGGCAGTGGGCAATCTCCTTAGACTGCTTTTTGTTGGTAATGCATATCCAGGGAAAACTAGTGTGCTAGCAGACCTCATTCTTGGTGACGGAAGTGAGAGTTCAGTGATAGGGTCAGCCATTCTGAGCCTCTTTGCTTCTCCCCTCAGTACTAAGCGCAGCAGCTACTTTGCCTTGATCCTGTGTAGGGGAACTCACCGAAACTCTCTAGTTAACAGTACGCCCTCTGGTCTGCTGTATGCCTTTTCTCCAACTCCTCTCATTCCTAAGTTTATTCAGAAAGCATTACAGCAGAAGAACAAGGTTATCCTCATTGCCCCATTTTGTACTTGCCAAATGTGGTTTCCCTTCCTGTGGCCTCACCTAGTTCACTTTCCCTGGGTGTGGAATCCTCCTGAGGACCTTCTCTGTCACCAGTCCAGCTTGTCTCTCCCAGACTTGCAGTCTGTCAAGCTGACCGCATCACTTCTCCACTCCCGGTAATGGCTAGAAACACCAGGCTTTCTTCCCCTGTTTCCCACAGTCTTATGTCATCCCAAAAACCCTCTACCAGCCATCAGCCAGGCAGAATTGAAGTATTTATCCTGTATAACAATTTCCCTAGTCACCATTATATCAGTTAGATGGGTTTCAGAGGTCCACACACTTTCTACCCAATCACCTTACCTAATTTTTCACAGAGACAGTCTGAAGGGATGCTCTGACTTTGCCTTCCTGCCTAAAGTATTCTCAGAAGCTAATCTTAACCAGTCAATTAACCTTCCATTCTTCTTCCCAGATTATTCTAACAAGGGAGAATACGTGCTCCATTTATGAGATGTGCATTGACAACTCAGATTTTACATTAATAGAACTGAAGAACAAAGTCAGAACAACTGTTTGTCTCCTTTTTCTAAGGCTCAATTGGGCAAAGCAATGTCAAAAATAATGTTAGCTAGATAGCTCAATGATTACATTGTCTTCTTTTACAAGAGTAAAGGACTGTCATTACCGAAACATCCTAAAGCTCACTGTACCTGAGCTATGGCCACATTATCTCCTTTTTGGTCCAAAATGTCCATAGATGAAATCTATGTAGCTACTTGTTGTTGTTTGTCTTTCGGCTTTTCCCAGTTAGGGGTCGCCACAGAGGAACTCTGGTCGGCTAATGATTGGTAGTTGGTTTTTATGGTGTAGAGTTGCCAGCCCAACCTTCAACGAAGGCATACCCATTCAACGCATGTCTTTCGAATGCCCACTAAACCTACTGGGTGCATATTTATAGCACTTTGCAAGTTAGACATCTTATCCAGGAATAGGGCAGCCTGTGGTTCTGCTTTACTCAGGAATGTCCTTCCTTGAAAATCACCCAGGAGACCTCTAGCTGGCGACTGTGTCCTGTCAGTTGAGGAACAGACGAAAAATGTGATGAGATAAGATTTGTGTTGTCTATTTTCATTCTTCTCAGCTTCCCACCCTTTAATCCCCCTTTGTCTGTTAGTGTGGCCTGAAAGATATTCATTAGTGGTCTTATGTGGGCTCCAATACTCTTTCTCTGTTTCTTTTTTACTTGTTAGTAATACCAGTCTTTGCCTCAGAGATGGTTAGAGAATGATTTTGTTTAGTCATGTTAAAGGGCAAACTTGATCTGAATGAGTTAAGGAATAGAGAAGGGAGTGTGGGTAAGGGGAAGAGCTTGAACTATGGAGCCTAAACTGTTATCAGAGTGGCTGAAGATGAATCTGATGTTTGATCTGAGACCCATCACTTGAGGAAGGATGAAAACAGCCAGCACAGATGCAGCGTTATAGTGAGCACATAACTACATTGTTGGCTAGTAAATACTTTGCCTGGATGCCAGACAAGGAGGACATTTAAGGAACTTGAAAGAAAATCAATTAGAAAAGGTGAAGAGAAAACACTGATTGGGAAGAACCTTGCAACTGTTTAGCAAAAAGCAGATAATGCTTTAGCTTTTTGTACAATAGATGGCTTCTAGTAATTTAGAGGAAAAATAAATTAAATGTACTCGTAGGTGATTAACATAAATGAAACATTGGAGTAATAGCAACTAAAATAACTAAAGGCTGGAAAAGATAGAAGAAACGTTGACTAGCTGTGAAGGTGAACTGGTAAAACTGCAAAAATCAGAGGCTGAAGCTAAGAAAAAGCTAACTGAGTAGGAGACTGCTCAAGAAGATCTGTTTAAAAAACAGTTGAGTTAGAGGAGAGAGTGCATGCAGAAAGCCTGAGATTTTCTTCTGTAGCAGAGAAACTGGAAGGAAAAAACTGTATTAATTTCATGCAAGCACAAATAAGAAACTGGACTGGTATTCCACAGCAGGATTTGTTAATTGAAAGGGTACATTGAGTGTATGCTCCAAACCTGGTCACGAGACCTGTATTAGTTAAGATTCAGTCATACCAGTAGAAAAGAGTTGATCCCGTCAAAACTGTGGAAGAAGGTAAAGTTATTAAAAATTGGAGAGAGAAGATTGTTTGGGGAAAATGATTATTCACTGAACTTCAGGCAGAAGAGAAGCAAATTTGTCCCAGCAGTCAAGGTATGTCAAGAGGCAGGTGTGAGATTCAAGTTGCTGTATCCAGCTGTCTTCAGAATATTTTTTTCCTGGAGGTTGAAAGACAGTTTTTCATGCAGAAGAAGCTAAGGAGGAAATAAAAAATAAGTTCATCCAACAAAAAGTGGGCCTCGAAACAGAAGGGATTCTCCTTCTCATTCTTCTAACAATAAAGCTCATAGAGAAACTTTTCCAGTGAAACCTCTTCCAATGTTCCAAAGGAAAATGCTTGATGAGAGAGCAAGGAAAAAAAAAAGGCAGCGGAGTTGACTAGAAGAATTAGGAGTACTTTGGTTTTGAACCAGAGTGTGGTGTTGGGAGATGAGAGTTGAACAAGAAGAATGGCAACACTGAAGTTAGTGAACAAGTGATATTTTGTAGCATCAAACATGTTCATGAAAAGACAACTTTGCAAGAAAAGGCGGCTGCGAAATATTGGACTTTCCTCAACTTTGTTAAATTTGTGGGTGGATTGTAAAGCATATACCTCGTTTTATGCCATTAATGTTTAGAAGGATACTGAAAGGAAAAGAAAGTAACTAGAAGTAAAAATCTTTGTTAGTGTTTGTATAAAACATTTCATGATGTAAATTGCATGTTGTATAGTAAAACAGTTTTGTGTGGTAAGTAGTCAGGGGTATTTTCAGTGTGGGGTTAGGGGATTCTTTTCCGTGATTGTTGCTTGCGATAAAGATGTTAAACAAGTACCTTTTTTAGTTACAAGAAGCATAGGCTTTGTCATGTAACCAGAAGAAAGACTGGACAAAATCAAGTGTAAATTAATATGCTGTGATCTTCAGCTGCTGGGATGGGGTGTAAAGGTGCAGCAATTATATTGTTATGTTATATAATATATTTATATCTATATTATTTGTAGAGTTGAGATGTTTTCTCATATTTTGGATAGGTGAATGTCTTGACTATTGCCTTTGGCTTACTCTATAAACAAGCGTTTTTGTAAGCAAGTAGGTTTGATAAATATTGACAAAGTGATGAAAGCCACAAAAGTGCCAAGTTTCTTGAATATTCAATAATATTAGCATGTTTTGTTTTTCCATTAGGAAATGTTTAGTGTGAGTCAAGAAATCTGCAGCTGAAGGCAGTTTTACATTCTGGTCTGAGTGAAATTGACAGAGACTTCTTTGTGTCTGCAGAGTTGTTAGATGTTTTTTTTTCTTATTGCTGACTGTTTCCATGCAGAAGAGCTGTCTACAGGTGCAAGAATACTCTTCGTAGTGAAATGCAAAATTTAAAGGTACAAGGGCAAGCAGATCAGTGAAATATAAAGCTTGAAATTATTGGAAGAGAATAAGATAGCAGCTTCAGTATTTTGCATTTGATAGAACCGTGTATAATTTAGTCTTATTTAAGGATAGCCAGTTCACTTTTTCTTAGGGCTAAAAGTTGATGTTTTCTAAAAGCATACAAGCTGTTTTTCTCATCTGGGATGCAAATAGAGATACAAAAAGAACAGACCTTGATTGGTGTAAATGGGAGAACAGGCTTTAAGATGTGCTTTAGCATGGCTAATCTTAATTTTAGGTTAGGTAATGCCTGTAGGCGCATCTCTTGATTTGGGGCAATTGTTTCTATCTGGAGGGTTAAACTTCATTTTTTTAAAGATGTACTTAGTTTTGCATGTTTGTTCCTAAAGTAATAGTTGGGGGAGGTCAAAGGATCAGCCTGCCAAACATTAGTGTGTGCATGTAACACAAAAGTTGGGAATACACATTAAAAAAACTGTTGTGTAGTAGGTGGGAACAGTGATTCCTTATCATAATGGCAGGCTAACTGTATTATCTTGGAAAATAAATGGCCTTGCAGGTATACCCCCCCCCCCCAAAAAAAAAAAAAGAATTATATTAAGAAATGCAGAGTGTACTTAGGAATCCTGCGGGTTATGTATTTGGAAAGAAATGAGTATGTGAATTTGATAAAAGATTTCAGGGTGAAAATTCAGCAGAATATCAGGGACAAAGAAAAAGGGGAGTAATTATACTAATTGTTAGAGGAGCGCCAATAGTGATAGAAGATGAAGAGAAGGTAATGCTAGGTTTGAGGTATAAAGGGGACACTGGCAAAGGGAGAAGTTTATGCTGGCGTGTATTTTTATTCCACCAAAAATTGCTATAAGAGAGTTTAAGAAAATTTTGGGAGAAATTATCTGCTTTCATCCGGGGATATTACATAGAGATGGGGACTGGAACTTCATTAGCAACAGCAAGGATGTATCTGGGGACTGGAACTTCATTAGCAACAGCAAGGATGTATCTGGGGAACACTGAAGGTAAAATAACACATTTTTTCACAATCTACCATCTTGTATGAAGACATTTGGTATGGAAGATGTGATTTCAGCAGTAGGAACTCTTGAGAGAGTGTACATATTATTCCTAGAGTTACAATAATTAAGCCCGACTAGATAGAAATTATATTTCAGAGTAATATTTGCATTTATTTTAAAGCTTCAATACACGTTCAATAACTGATCTGATGTTGTTAATTTTCTTTCCATTCATCACTGATGGGGGCTCGGAACCGAGTTAGCCTTTTTACCAAGCTCGCGCAAGCCAGAAAACTGTCGAGCTAAGTTTCTACCCAGTATACCCTTCTCCCTGTTACCTCAGATCTCGTTTTCCATGTAGCCGTAAAGCCGTGTTTCAGCCGAGCTGGCAGCTAAGTGGAACTTTATTTGATATTTGTGTGAAAAACTTTTGATATCTTCATTTTTTTATTAAGCGAATAGTATTTCTAGTGTGTTTTCTTCTGTCAGACCTTGTTTTTTTCTCTCTACTCTACCCGTTGTTACCGTTGATGAACTTTCAAGTACCATTGTTGGTACGGCCTTTCCTCCCTTACCCTTGTGGTATTCCTTCAATATCATACCTGGTGTTTTCTTTCCTGTCTAGCCTGTTAGGATTGTTTTTAGTAAGGTGTTTCTGTTTTCTCTCTTGCATATCACTGTACTGGTACAGTTGTGACTTTTATGAACAGTATTTGACCTATTTGTTCTAACTGGTTATACTGTTGGCCTGTGGTGTCTCTCTATCAAGATGTCAGATAAGAAAAGTACTTTGGGTTTTAAGCATTGTGCTTCATGCAATGGCAAGTTACCTAATAGTGATTCTCACGATGATTGTGTATACTGTTTGGGGGTGGGTACCCCACCTTTTGGTGCAGCCTCCTTGTGACATTTGTCAGAGTTTCAGTCAACGCAGTCTTAATGAGTGCAAAAATAAACTGATATTGAAAGGGTTACTTAAGTCTCCCTTTTCAGGGTACTCCGTCAGAAATATTGGGAGAAGAAATAAGTGTAACAACAGAGATTAAAGAAATGAAAGTGGGATCTTTTAAAAAAGGTAAGTATCAAATTATATAAAAATAAATAGAAATTGCTGGAATAATACATATGCAGAATAATGTTCATGAGTAGGAGTGAGGTTTAAGGGAAGGCAGGAATTGAGCAATTTATGTAATGTTGGACTGATGATAGTTATAAAAAAGAACATATATGATGTATAATGTGTGTAAGTGGAAACATTAATATTATTTGTTTTCTTTTATATTAATGTGTGTTTGTTTATGTCTTAAGTCAGGGGTGGGCAAACTTTTTGATTCGTGGGCCACATTGAGTTCTAACATTTGACAAAGGGGCCAGAACAGGAGCAGATAGATGGCATGCTTTGAAAACATCACCTCATTGGGGGAAAAATACACATCTTGGGATGTGGAGAAAACATGTGCTTTAATTTCCAATGAAAATGAAGAAAAGCATTACAATAAAATCTCTGACTTCGAAATGAGTCTTTAAACACTGAAAATCAAATAAATGACCATTTTATTTTAAAGCACTGAAAGTTCTGTTATCCTTCAGGATATCACCATCACTCTCCTCCTGACTGTCTTTTTTTTCAAAAATGGTAGGAGATGCAGATGTACTTGTCCTGTTCCTTTTATTCAGTTTGTTTCCCCGGTGCCAAAAGTCAACAATGACCAGTGCAAGGACGAAACGGTGAAAAAAACTTTGCTGAGCCTTCAAATTAGCTGCCACCTTCTCAGCAGCAGCTTCCCGTTCTTTTGTTGAGGGCTTGCTAGCATAATTAGTGTGCTTTGTGGCAAAGTGACGGCTAATATTATACTCTTTAAAAACCGCCACAGTTTCTTGGCATATCAGGCAAACAGCAGATGATCGTTGTTCAGTGAAAAAATATTTAGTTGTCCACTCCTTATTGAACACTCGACATTCTCTGTCCACTTTCCTTTTCTTGGGTCCGCTCATCTTCATAGAGGGGCGGTGGGTCAAAGGGTAAAGTGCAAACGTGGAGTAATAGACCTACGCTTCACCTCAACAAATCCAATATATCTAGTGTGTGCCATCTAGTGAGGAAACATCAGAATTGCAGGGGAAATAAAACATTAACCAGGTTAATTTATTACATTTTTTCAAGTTTGGCGGGCCGAATCAAAACGTTTAACGGGCCGCATGTGGCCCCCGGGCCGTAGTTTGCCCATGCCTGTCTTAAGTGATCATTTAATAAAGGTGTGGAAAAAAAGTGGTGGATTCAATAAATCCTACACCTCCGTTAAAACCATGTACACGTCATGGTGCGATGCACACATGAAAGTGCACTATTTTTTTATTCAATAAGCATCCCTACACGGTGTGTAGAGTTGCGCAAACATCATGGTATGCTAATTGCAGCATAAGCAGCTAAACTGTATGCTAATAAACCAATCCAAGATGGAGAAGCTGTTACGCAACCTTGTAGCCTCAGTACTGGTTTTCCCTGAGAATTCCAAAACCTATTGGAATACAGCCACAGAAAGGAGTTTACACAGAAGGAATTTTAAGGGCTGCTGTTGCTTTAATTCATGTGTATGTGCAACCTGCTGAAGTTTATGCTGCTGCTGCTAATAGACCATGACCAAGGAGAAGATGTTTCAGACCGCATTTAACTTATCACAGTCTGTATGAGGTACATTGTAGTGCACTACAGGGTGAACAGAGACATACTACAGGAACTCTGCAGCCTCTGTTGTCCTCTGCTCAGACCAAGGGCAAACAAAGGGGAGCCAATACTGGTGGAGACCAAGGTATGTGTGTGTGCGTCTTTTTTCGCTTTTCCGGTTTGGGGTGGCATACATGAACTCCGGTCCGCTAATGATTGGCAGTAGTTTTTTTACATGCTGGCTTGCGGCCCTCTTTCAACCTTCAAGCAAGGGGAAGCCCATTCACGCACACGCAGTCACAGCTTTAACTGAACTGGTCAGGCAGACTAGCGTCTAACTGTGGAGGCAACGCTTAGAATTTTAGCTACAGGAACCTTTCAGAGATGAACAAGGTACATGTTGGGCATGTCTCAGGTATCAGCTTCCAGGTTCCTCCATCAATTCCTGAATGTTATGCTCCATCATGCCAGTGACCACATATATTTTCCCTATACGCCTGAGTACAGGGCCACAAATATGCAGGAGTTCTACTCTGTAGCACATTGCCCTGAAGTACTAGGTGATTGTATGCATATAGAAATCAAAGCACCACCTGGGGAACAGGGAAGGGTCTACGTAAATAGAAAGGACTTCAACTCCATTAACTGCCAAGTCGTGTGTAATGCTAAGGGAATCCTCTTGAATGTGTGTACTGGCAACCCAAGCAGTTACCACAAGTCACATATCTGGCACAACTCCCAACTGTATCAGATGTTCACTAGGGGTGATATCCCACAGGGTCATTTACTGGTGATGCAGGTTATACACTGGAACCATGGCTGATGACGTCCATCAGAAATGCACACACAGCCGCTGAAGAAGGCCATAATGTGGCACACGCTCAAAACCAGAAATATCATGGAGCATGTGTTTGGGCTGCTGAAGTTATGGTTTTGGTGCCTAGATACATGTGGGGGAGCCCTGCAGTTCAATCCACGTACATGTACCGAAAACTTCACCATCTGTGCCATGGTTCACAACATCATCCTGAGAAGACAGCTTTAGTAGGATCAACAAGGGGAAGAGGCACACATCCCATCACCACTGCAAAGGTCACCACAGCCACAAGCAGGTGAGGAGTCAGAGGGGGAACCAGCAGTTGCTGTGAGTGTAAGCAGATGTAGGCATGCTCAATATGCCCTCGCATTGGCTAAGAGCAACGCATAGTGCACTCATTCACCACCTGAGAGGGGGTTAAACCTTCCTCTCCCTGTTATTCAGCCTTTGTCCCACACTTTTTTATGGCTTGGTCCACCTGTTTTGTTGTAAGAGTGTGGGAGGCATGTACACATTACCAACACCTGTAAGAAAGCAGTACAATTAGCAAAACAGCATCACAAATGCAGATATTCTAATTAGTAAGTCAGCTATACACCCTGAGCATCAGACACAAACTTTTTGTATCCCTGAATCAAAAAAGATAGAAAACAAGGCTATGGCACAGTTATCACTTGCACAGGGTGTTGGGGGGAGGGGGTGCATGAAAGCAGGCCTGACACAAAAGGTAAGTGAGTGTGTGTGAGAAAGAAATAGAAACAGGCAGAAATTTGGATAAAGTATCAAATGGTTACTGAGACCGAATGAGCTTTCGTTTTAAAACACCTTTGTTGAATACTTGTGACATAGGCAAATTTATATTCATATAAAAGTAATCAAACTATATTCATATAAAAGTAATCAAACTATATTAACATAAACATTGTACTTCACATATATTGCTATGTATCATATGACTTAAGCGATATTACATAAATTATTCAATTTCTGCTTTTTTTAAATGAGACAGCTTCATTAAACCATCACTTACTGCGTAGGCTGTCATTCATTTGTATAAATGAAAATAAACCACACCAACACAATCCTAGTTGCAAACATTTTACATCACAAACCATATTTACACACTTCCAGTTGCAAACATTATACATCACTTATAATCAATCTTTCTCACTCAAACTTTACATAGCCCATTTAAGTCCTGGTGCCTTTTAGGCCTCATTCCTCCCTTGTACGTATTGTTCCCACAGTTCACATTTTTTTCCTGTGTAGTTTGCTTGTACTCTAAGATCTCAATTCCAGTTTTATCTCTGTTACTTTATTCACTACTTCCAGTGCAGTTGGTTTAGGTTTTTATTTTCACTTTCTAGTAATTGCTTTTTTTGGCATTGGTTTAGGTTTTGATTTTATTTTCTAGTAATTGCTTTTTTTGGCAGACACCGTTATTAGACACAGCAAGGCCTTACCATGTCTAGGCAATTCCGATTCTGTATCCTAGCTCAGAAAAATTGTCTCTCTCGTCAGACCAATCTGCCCACCCAGCATCTCCGACAGTGCATCCCGCAGGGAATCCTTAAAGTCCACCAATTCACTGCACTCCCAGAAAATATGTTCCCAATTACCTCTTTTTTACCCCTCACACCTCCAACATTTGCCGTCTACATGAGGAAAAATTCTCTGGAGTCTACTGGAGTGTAAAAATATCTATGTAAACATTTCCAGGCAAAAATCCTAAATCATCTACATTTTGTTGCATATTTGGGAGACATTATATGCGTGTGTATATATATATATATATATATATATATATATATATATATATATATATATATATATGTGTGTGTGTGTTCACATACATATATATATTTATATATATATATATATATATATATATATATATATATATATATATATATATATACTCCCTTTGTTTCTTTGTGAATTGCTTAGCCAGTATCTCTTCTTAAGCCTTTCTAACCTCCTCTGATTGATTCTTATAGTTATCATGCAATGTTAAGTTGTCATTCTCGCCTTCATTCTTGCTGGATGGGTTCGGAGCCGAACCTCGGCTCCGACTCTGCTTATACTATAGCTCGGGAGCTATTTTTACTGGCTCGAGGCAACCCTATATCCCACAATACCATGCGCTAACTCCCCAGATCTCGTTTGCCGCTTCGCTGCTTGGTTGCCTTTTTTACCGGCTCAGGTCAGTAAAGAAATTTTTTCAGTAAGTCTTCGAATTTGAGAGAGTTTATAGTTTACCTTACATTAGTTGCCTATCGATTTAGTTTTACTTATTAGTGATATTTTGTTAAGCCCTACCCACCCCTTTAGCTAATTTTATAATCGGGCCTACGGGCTTTAGTTTACCCCCACCACCATATAGTGTGTGTGTGTGTGTGTGTGTGTGTGTGTGTGTGTGTGTGTGTGTGTGTGTGTGTGTGTGTGTGTGTGTGTGTGTGTGTGTGTTGTGATCTTAGTCAGCCCCCTTAACTCCCCCTTGGGTTTAAGCGAGTGAGTGTGTGTGTGTGCTGACTGTATTACTGTCCTTAGGGCAATGTCCAAAGACGCTAAGGTCTCGGGATTCAAGAAGTGTGACTCGTGCTGTCAGAAAATATCTCTGACAGACGGTCACACTTCTTGCGTCTACTGTTTGGGGCCTTTGCACCTGCAGGACTCTTGTTCCGTTTGTCACGGATTTAGTTCAAGAGTCCTGCAGGAGCGTCGCAATAAACTTATATTGAGGGGCTTATTGAAGCCCGATGACTCCCCGTCCAAGTCTGGCTCGGGGAAGTCATCTAAGCCCACCAAACCCTCGGCTCCAGTTTCTAAGTCGAGGGCTGGCGAATCTGAGACTGCTCCAACATCGGCTCCAGTCAGAGCCGATACGAGCAAGACCGTATCCACTCTGAAACCTGTATCGGAGCCGACTTTAGCGCACAAGCGCTCTAGATCTCCCTCACTAGAGTCCATCCGATCGGCTCCAAGATCGCCCCTCCTATCGGAGCGGAGTCATAGGACTTATTCCTCCAGGTCATCTAGGCTTTCCGACCACGATATTGAGAGGGTGGTTAGTAGACTCATAAAATCTCAGGCACTGGCCCAAATGCTTCAAAGCCCGTCTCACCAGACTGTGGCTCCCTCGGTACCGCCTTCGATTCCTCCTCCGACTCTCCAGTCGAGTTCGGAGCCGGAGTTTGTCAGAACCGTAACCTTGCCCACGTCGGAGCCGATACTTCCACCTTCGGCTCCGCGTGGCTCGACCTCTTCATTGGTACCGTCCATGGAGAGGTCCGGGCGCTGAGACTCCATTGTCGGCTCCGAGGGGGTGAGTGGCATCGGACCCTTGTCCGACCCCGCTCTCCCTCTCGGAGCGTTGGCTCTGGTTAGTTCGGCCCCGACATCATTTTCGGAGCCTTCTCTGTCGGTGCCCGGGGTGGTTCGGGTGTCTTCGGAGCCGGGACTGTCTTCGGTGCCTGATAGGGGGGCTTTTGCGGTGATGAGGAGCGTGCTGGATCCAGTGTCCGCTCCAAGGTTGGGTTCTTCAGCTCCTCCCTCTACAGTGCCTGTTACGGTCTCTGGCCATCCTCCTGCAACTGACAGCAGAGATCCAAAGCACAGGGTACCCACTTTGGGTGTCGCTTCCTCCTCCGAGGCCTCCCCTGAACCTTCAGGGGAACCCCCTAGGGAAAAAAAGTGCAAGAGGAAGCCCATAGACTGCCCTGAGTCTCTCACTTCGGACACCGACTTGGATGAGTCTGAGGGTTCCCCGAGATCCCCCTCTGAGGATGTCTCCTTTTCAGACATCCTAGAGATCCTGAAACAGAGGGGGAATTGGTCCACCCTCAAACCCTCCGAGGACGAGTCTGTTTACCTTGACGCTTGTGGGTCTTGCCCTTCCACCTCCTGGGTGTCTCCTCCTTTCGACCCACTGATGGAAGTAGTGGCCAGAAAGGCATGGGCAGCTCCTGACTCAATGGAACCTACCCCTAGGAGACCGTCTAAATTTATTTCTGCTCCGGAGGACAAACCATTTCTAACCAAAGGTGTCTTGGTAGATGCTATGGTGGTAGCAGCCGCCACTAAGAAGGAATTAGCTGATCCTTCTGTACCTGTTCATCCTCCTAACAGAGTCTAGGACCATGGACAGGTACGGCAAGCGGAGATTTGTTTCAGCGACCTTTGCCATGCGATCGCTGAACTATTTATGTCATTTCACCCGCCTTCAGAGAGATTTGCTCAAAGAACTGGGTGAAACCATACAGGATCCTTCTGCTGCGGGGTATCAGGACAAGATTAACTCCCAGCTGGCTACCCTGAATTCCATTGCCAACTCCTCCATGCGGCTTATATCCTATGCAGCCGATGGAGCGAGTAGGGCCGCAGGCACAGGTGTTGCGTTGAGATGTCACGCCTGGATGCGAGACTGTAATTTTGCTGATACCTTCAAGGCGTCCTTCACCAACACCCCCTTTGATGGTTCAGAGTTGTTTGGACCTCAGGTGAAGAATACCCTCTCCAGGTGCGAGCAAGATGGTAAGACTCTCTCTGCCGTGGGAGTCCACTTTTCCACACCATCTAGACCTTACCCTAAAGGTCAGAAGGGTGGAAAGATGTGGTTCCGCAAACCACAGGGAGTCGCTCCAGTCGCACGTGGTGAACTTCCCCCCAGAGGCAGAGGGGGGAATAATAATAGACGTTGCCCCAGGGGCAGAGGGCGTCCACAGAACCAGGATTCCAGGGAATGCTTCCCTGACCATCCCTTTCAGCATCCCTGAGACGCTGCCCAACTGTCCACCTTCGGAGGCAGTCGGGGGAAGATTATCTCTGTACCCGGAAGCCTGGCAATCCCTTTCTCAGGGAAATTGGGTACAGTTGATTATATCCGAGGGTTACAAAATCCCCTTCATCTCTCCTCCGATCCAATCGCCAAGACCCCTCCCAAACATACCACCTGGACAAAGGGGTCAGGCACAGCTAGAAATAAAAAAAGCTGTTAGAAAAAAGAGTCATCCAGGCAGTCCCGGCAGACCATCTAGGCTCCGGAATCTACTCCAGGTTCTGTTTGGTTCCAAAAAAGACAGGAGACTGGAGACCCATTTTGGACCTCAGCAGACTGAACAAGTCTGTGCAGAAGACAAAATTTCAGATGGTAACACTGCAGTCCATTCTACCCTTTTTGGGCAGAGACAACTGGATGTGCTCGTTAGACCTGCAGGACACGTACTATCATATAAAGATACACAGGCGCTCCAGAAGGTTTCTCCGCTTCCGGCTGGGAGCCAGTCATTATCAATTCAGAGCCCTGCCCTTTGGTCTCACCACAGCCCCCCTGAGTGTTCACCAAATGCTTGGCAGTGGTCACGGCTCACCTGAGACACAAAGGATTCCAGGTGTTTCCATATTTAGATGACTGGCTCATTACTGCTACCACCAAAACAGCATCTTATAATAGCCAGGGATTATACCATTCATATTTGCAACAAACTAGGTATTTCCATAAATTTTGCAAAATCCTCTTTGTCGCCTTGTCAATCTATAAACTTTATAGGCACCGTACTAAACACCAGAGAAATGTCTGCAACATTACCACCTCAGTGAGTGACAGACATACGCCGGAATGTTCAGCTACTGTTTCAGTCCAACAGAATTCAAGCCAAGTTAGTACTGAAAACGTTAGGCCTCATGGCAGCGGCGATCCTTCTCCTTCCTTTAGCTCGCTTCCACATGAGAATTCTCCAGTGGATGCTTTTTTCTCAGTGGTCCTTTCAGCAGCTCCCAATGACTCACAACATCTTGATAACCCCATCTTGCAAGAGACACCTCTCCTGGTGGATGGTCTCCCCTCAACTTCTTCAGGGGAGACCCTTTGTTCTCCCCCCTCCAGTTGCCACAGTGACAACGGATGCCTCCCTGATCGGGTGGGGGGGCATTATCAGGGCAGGACTGTCCAGGGCACATGGCAACAATTAGAATGCCACCTGCACATAAATGTCCTAGAGATGAGAGCAGTGCTTTTATCATTGCAAGCCCTTCAGGACTCTCTTCCCACCGGGACTATAGCAATTCAAACAGACAATATGTCTGTAGTGTGGTACATAAACAAGCAGGGCGGAACAAAGTCCTATCCCCTATGTCGAGAAGCACTCAGACTTTGGCAGTGGGCGATCTCCTCTCAACGGTTTCTGATAGCAACGCACATCCCCGGGAGGTCCAACGTCATTGCGGACAGACTGAGCAGAACAATTCTCATGCCTCACGAGTGGTCTCTAAATCTAGCAGTAGCAGAGAGAATTTTTCAGAAGTGGGGCCAGCCTTGCTGCGACCTTTTCGCAACCCCTCAAAACAGCAAGTGCCTCGACTTCTTCACACTCTTCCCTCGGCCATCCCCCCAGAGACGCTCTAGTCCACGATTGGCCTCGGGGTCTTCTATACACATTCCCCCCTTCCCGCTGATTCCGCAATTAATTCAGAAAGCAACCGCATTGAGATCCAAAATTATCCTCATTGCCCCTTATTGGCCTCGACAAGTATGGTTTCCGTTCCTGCACCATCATCTACTGGAACAGCCCTGGCATCTGGAACCCCTTCCAGACCTTTTGACCCATGTAACGGGCAAGCTGCACCAGTCTCTTCGTTCCCTCAACCTCACAGCTTGGTTGCTCCACTTCCAGCCATAGCCAGGCTTCCCTTCATTTCTCTTCCTGTCCGTGATATCATTCTTGCTTCCCATAAGTCCAATACTAGAAAGACTTATGCAAGCAAATGGAAGCGTTTTTCATTCTGGGCAGAAGCTAGGTCCTTGTATCCTTTTAATGCTCCAATTCATAAAGTTCTAGATTTTCTGGCGGAGCTTTTTCATTCAGGATCGTCGTTGGGCACTATCAGACTACAACTGGCAGCCATTGCCAATTTTCATGTGGGGCTATCGGAAACAAATATTATGTCCCACAAACTCTGTAAAGCTTTCCTCAAGGGCGTATTTTTGCTCAGACCTCCCATTAAGGATCCTCCTCCACAATGGGATTTAAATTTAGTTCTAACATCATTAATTCTCCCTCCCTTTGAACCTGCAGCTTCTTGCTCATTCAAACTTCTCTCTTGGAAAACTCTATTTTTGGTGGCTATAACATCTGCCAGAAGGGTATCGGAACTCCAGGCATTATCTGTCCGTTCCCCTTATTTGGTTTTTCATAAAGACAGGGTAACTCTCAGAACAAATCCTTCCTTTCTACCGAAAGTTTCTTCTGAATCAAATCTGAACCACACTATTGACTTGCCTGTGTTCTTCCCAGATTATTCAAACAAGGCTGAACAGAAATTGCATTCCTTGGATGTTCATCGCCAGCTGTGGTATTACCTAGACAGGACAAAACAATTCAGAAAGTCAGACCAGCTCTTTCTCTCTTATGCTGAAGGAAAGAAAGGACATCCAGTATCAAAGGTAACTCTTTCTAGATGGTTGACATCCATCATTACCTTTGTCTACCAGTTGAGACACAAAGAACTCCCGTCTAGACCTAAAGCTCATTCATCTAGGGCACTATCAACATCAACAGCCTTTCAAGCAAGGTTACCGTTAGATGCCATATGTGCAGCAGCTACATGGGCTTCTCAACATACTTTTATTACCCATTATAAGCTTGATATAGCCTCCAGAAATAGAGCTGACTTTGGTTCCACCGTACTCAGGAGTCTGTTCCTTTGAGCCACCCAGGACCAAGGTGCTAGGGACGCTGTCCCATCCAGCAAGAATGAAGGCGAGAATGACAACTTAACATTAAGAAGTTATGTACCTACTATAACGTTCCATGTTAGTTGTCTTCTTCTCGCCTTCTTTCTTGCGTCCCTCCCTCCTGCCCCCTAGCCTGGACAGACTTGAAGGTCTCTGAGTCCTTCTCTTTCATGTTATACAGTCCTTTACAGTTACCCCGTATCTTTAGTGTTACCAGCAGGGAGACCGTATTTGGTAATAATAATAATAATAATAATAATAATAATAATAATAATAAATATATACTATGTGTTAGCTGCCAATGAGATCTGGGGAGTTAGCGCATGGTATTGTGGGATATAGGGCTGCCTCGAGCCGGTAAAAATAGCTCTCGAGCTATAGTATAGGCCGAGTCGGAGCCGAGGTTTGGCTCCGAACCCATCCAGCAAGAAAGAAGGCGAGAAGAAGACAACTAACATGGAACGTTATGGTAGGTACATAACTTCTTAATATTTTATATGCTCTATGCCCTACTAATTATTCCTTTTTTAATGGCAGCTTCTGTTCTAGATTCTACTAAAAACTCTACCAGTGCTGGTCTTTCATTTAGGACCCCCTATTTCTTTCTCTTTGCTTGTACTCGTATGAATCTCTGATAGGGAAGGCATTCTCTAACCTGCAGTCCAAATAGATTCTTGTTGTCTTCCCATTCTGTCATCTTTCCCTCTCTAGTTATTTGTTCCCAATACCTTATTTCCTTTGCCAGTTTTCTTCAATAAATTCTGTGTCCCTAATTGCAGTCATCCCTGTCTGTAGAGTCTCCTTTCTCCATTCCTGTGTCTGTTTAGTTCTTAGAATACTTTTATGCAACTTTATGGATATAATATTCTGTATGGTTATTATTGTTCTGAAAGACCTGCATTCAAAATCCGAGTCTCTCCTTGTTTCTTGAGGTTCCCCCGTTTTTCATCGTCATCCCTTTCCACTTTGAATTATAGTTTTCTACTTGTGCTACGTATAGGAGTCTTAACGAAGTAACTCTGAAATACCCCTTCAGATTGGGTAATCCCAATAATCAGTTTATCCCACTTGACTCTTGCCATCTTCCCCTCCCAGATAAAATCCTTCAGCTCTTTATTAATTGCTACCCACAACAACTTCTGTGATTTGATAAAATATGCCTGATCTGTGTATAAGACTTGTTGTTCTTCTTTCGACTTTTCCAGGTTAGAGGTCGCCACATCGGAACTCCGGCCCACTAATGATCAGCAGTAGATTTTTACGGTGCCGAGGTGCCTGCCCGAAGCCCAACCTTCAACGAAGGCACGCCCATTCACGCATGTCTTTTGAACGCCACTCGACCGTGGGGAGGACATGCAGACTCCACACAGAAGGCACTCCAGCCGAGAGTCGAACGGGAGAACCTCTTGATATGAGGTGACAACGCTACCGCTGGACCACCGTGGCTTAATCTGTGTATAAGACTAAAGGGGCTAAAAACATTTTAACTACTTGTATCTTACTGTCCATATCCATATGACAAAGTTTCCATTTTCTCAGTTCTTGTATTATCTTTTGTTTAGTCTCTTCCCCTATGTCCTTAGCTGCCACACTAGAGTCATTTTTAATTCATACTCCTGTGGATATTCCTGAACCAGTTCATGTGTGGGTATGTAATTTACCACTATTGCCTTTATTTTCGCTTCATTCATTTTGTATCCTGAAAAGATCTGAAACTGTCTCAAAATGTTCCACTACACTGTAATGTCTTTTTCTGGTTTTGTCAGGAATAATATAATATCAGCAATTAAAGCCAGCTTTTCTTGACTACCATATCAATTTTATCCTTTAATTTCTGAGCCCCTTATTTTCTTTGCCAGTTGTTCTATATGTAATGCAAATAATAAAGGGGAAAGAGTACACCCCTGCCTGGTTCCTCTGCTCAACCAGAAATTATCAGAATTTTCACCTCCGATCCCTCATATATTCTCCTAACAATCTAATTTTTTTTTCAGGAAATACAAATGCTTCCATTGCCATGCTCATAAATTCCCAGCTTACTCTGTCAAATGCTTTCTCTGCATCAAGACCCAACAACAATAATGGTATTTTCTTACATTCTGCTTCCCTCTGTATCGCCAGTGTACTGTTAATGTTGTCAGATGTTTTCCTCCCCTCCACAAAACCACATTGATCCATATCTATCAGTTTTGGCATTACTTTTGCCATTCTTTTAGCTATTATAGACATGAGCACTTTATAATCGTAGTTTAGTATTGAATTGGGCCTGTATGAAGCTGGATCTGATGGATCCCTGCCCTCTTTAGGTATTACAACTACCATTGCTTTCTTCCAGGACAGTGGTTCTTCTTCTCCTCTCAAGATATTGTTAAACAAAACCTTGTAGATCTTTATCAGTTTTTTCCTCCTAGCTTCCAAACTTCGACAGGAATACCATCTATTCTTGGGGACTTTCCTTGGTTTGGTTATACATCAAAATTGTTCTCATCTCCTCCAGTCTGTTAATAATTGAGCCTCATCTACCTCTAACCGTGGCATATTTAGTTCTTCCATAAACATTTCCATTTGTATATTTTCTTGTTTTTCATATTTCTTTGCTATATAGAGACTGTCATAGAATTTCCAAAATATTTCTAATACCTCTGTACAAGATCTTGTTACCTTCCTTGTTGTAAACTCCCTAAGTTGGCAACAGCCCTTTCTACTTTCTGTTGCCCGAGTTTTTATGCTCTAGTGTTGTCATCAAAAAACAATTGCTTAACAGCAATCTTTCTTAGCTCATGCATATTATCGAGGTAATTCCTTATTTTCTGTCTAGCATTTTGCAGTTGATCCTCTTGTTCTCTGAGATTTCCCCTATTCTGCAATACTTTCACATTTGTCAGTCCATCTAAATAATTCTTGTTAATTCTTACCATAGCTGCCTTTTATTATTATTTTTGTAAGAAATCTCTATCCTGTCTAACAGCTCCTGAATAATCTCCACTACCGAATCCTTAAATGCCTCTCTTTTCAACATATAGGTGAGAAAGCACCAATGTCTTATTTTTGTTTCATTACCCTGTGTTTTTGTTTTAGCTACTACTGGCGCATGATCTGAAATAGTTATTGGATGGGTGTCAAGACCTTCAGTTAAATGCATATGTTCCTGCGAAATGTAAATTCTGTCAAGCCTAGCCCAGTGTTTATATCTTGGGGAATAATATGTAAATTCACCCTGAACTATTACTGAATTCACATCTTCCATGCCAGATATTTTCATAAATGTTTTCGAAAATGTACCCTTTGTTATACTTTCCCTTCTGGACCTCCCCAGACACATCCTCACTGCTGCAAATCAAGTTCCATTCCCCACCTATAAGTAATATTCCTTCTTAAAAACTGATCATTTCTCCCAGAATTGTCTTAACCTCCATTACAGCAGTTTTAGGTGGAATATAAATACATGCAAGTGTAATCCTCCTCTCTTGCCAGTAGCTCTTAGTACTGCAGATCTGCCATTATTATCTTTATCAAGAGAGAATGCTTGATTAAGCTTCATGACTGAGCCATATAACTGTTGTGTGTGTATCTGTATGGGCAGTCCAGGTAAAACTGGTGTGTGTGTGTGTGTGTGTGTGTGTGTGTGTGTGTGTGTGTGTGTGTGTGTGTGTGTGTGTGTGTGTTTGCAAGAACACAGCCAAGCTCTGTGTTAGCTCTATGTCTTGGTATGTCAGACAGGTTTGAGCTGTGGATGGTAGAGGTGGCAGTTCATTGTCATTGTACCATACCACAAGAACTGGCTCTGGCAGGAGTCATGCTGGCACATTCACTCCCACTTGTCAGATGCACTGCTGTTGCCTGCACATGACTGATGTCTGTTGAACAAGCTCTCCTCACGAGTACATGCAGGACCACAACCCCATGGCCTGCCTGCCTCCTCTGGGTGTGGACACCTCAACCACTGACAGAGCAGTGGAAGTAGTGCCACTATGGCAGCATGACCGGGCATGGCCTCATTGAGTAACATCAGATGATGTGGCTGAGCTATGCCCACATGGATGCCATCCCCCTCCTAGCAGACACCGCTTATTCCAATGTGCCATTCATTTGATCCATTGAATCAGCAACTCTTCTAATGTCAATAAGGTTGCCAGTAGTACACATGCTGCACACATCATGCACAATTCAAAGCAGACATATCAACCCACATATGCTGGGGCAATTAAATGTAACCTTCCTAAATCACAAAGACCTCCTAGATGAAGTATACATAACAAATATCCTCAGCAGCCCAAAATGCGCTGTTTCAAAACAACACCCACATTAACACGTAGAGCTACATCTTATGGAGCCTCTACCTCTAAGCTCATATGGCAAGCCACCAAACAATCCAACATTCTAGTCATTGGAGACTCCATCGTGAGACACACTGATGACCCTCTCACCAGCATGACTAAGGAGAAAGTCACGATCAGTTGCTTATCAAGGGTTAGGATCTGCCACATTACACACACACTCAGGTCACTGGACCACAGTTACCAATATGACTCAGTGGGAATAAATGACCTGAGACGTACCTCCCTAGACTATATGAAGGGAGACGTCATGGAGCTCTTGGAATATGTCTCTCAGGTTGATATGAGCCTAGCATTGAGCAACGTTTTACCTTCTCCAAGGATGATGCCATAATAAGATGATTGATTTCAATAATTGGCTTAGTTTCTGGTATCATTCTAAGGGGGTGCAATATTTGTCAGCATGGAAGGAGATGGTCAGCTGACCACAAATCTTTGCCAGGGATGGTCTGCACCTCTCCCATCTAGACTTTCGAATATTAGCTAAAACATTGTCTTCCCCATAGTGATTTTTTTAGGCAATGCCAAACTGAAAGTACTTCCTACATAGCAAATCAAAACCAAGACAATCTAAAGGGATTGCTGCTCAGTGCTAGGATCTAAATTAAAAATTCCACTCCCTAGAAGCTTTGTTTACCCTAGAGAATGCTGACGTCTGTGCGGTCACTGAGTCATGGTTTAAAGCCACTGAGTCATGGTTTAAAGCCACAGAGAGCATACCAGCAGTGCAGGGTATTAATGCCTTCCACACGTTTAGACCAGCTACTTCACAGGCAGAGGTTAAAAGTGGAGGTGTTTCTATTTACATCAAAAATAAATATGGTTCAAGGCTGGTCAAACAGGACAATGCAGTTGCAATCACCATCGGCAAAATCCAGTACCACTTCCTTGCAAGCTATAGGTCCCCTTCCATGACCCAGGAAACCCATACCATGTATTTAAACTTATTAGAAACACTAACTATTCAAGCCAATACCATATTCATGGGTGACTTTAATTAGCCCTCTATTAACTGGGAATACGACACTGAACATACATACAAAGAGATTCCTGGATTTTGTAAACACAAATTCCCTGGACCAGATAGTCAGTACACCAACTAGGGGTGCAACCGTACTGGAACTGGTCCTCATGCTGCACATTCCCTGGTAAGGTCAGACCACAAAATGGTCTCTTTAGAAGTAAAAATAAAACCTGGACCCCCAGCTAAACTTGTAATATCCGGGAACTATTCCAAGGCTAACTACTGCTATTAGGTGAGAACCTGGCAAAGTTTCAAGCCCCCATAAACCATGGGAACACTGCTATCTATGCAGAACTGTTCACAGAAACCCTGTACAAGCATGCTAATAGCTGCATAGCAGCAGCTGTACCCACCTGCAAGAAGTACGTAACTAACTCAAAATGCAAGCCACCCTGCTGGAATCACAAAATCAGTAGGCAGTGTAACAGGAGGAAGAAAATCACGGCAAAAATGAGGAGGTGCAGCACCCAGAAGGATAAAAGCACTCTTATCAAACTAAACAAACAACTCAAGAGGACAAATAGTCTACCAAAGCCAAATTTGAGGTAAATTTGGCCTCCCAGGCCAAGGACAACCACAAAGCATTCTCTAGCTATGTGTGCAACCTCAAAGGCAATACACAATTTTGTACAGAGCTAATTGTAAATGAAGTCACCTATACTGAGCCAGAAGATATAGCAAACCTCCTTGCTGATTAAATTCAGTTCCACCTTTACCCCCTCTCCTCCTCAACCTTCCCTCAGGAGATATCATCAAATATAACTCCCCCCTACTTATCACTAGGGGAAAAGGTATTTAATGCTCTCTCTAAGACCAATAATACTCCATCAGTGGGCCCAGACAATATCCCAGGATGCCTTCTAAATAACATGAGACATGACCTATTAGGCCCTCTGGAATTACTATTTAACTGTAACCTCCAAACAGGCTTCATGCCTCATGAATGGAGAAAGGCAACAGTCATCCCTCTGCACAAAGGTAGGCCATCTACAGACCCTGAAAACTACAGAACCATAATTCTCACTAGTCTTGTATGCAAAGCCATGGAAAGAATTATCCTGGAGATGATCAATATATATATAGTAAACTTACAGACACTGGACCCAACCCAGTGTGGTTTCGTCAAGGGCAGAACCTGCCTACTCAACCTGGTGGACTTCTTTGAGAGGGTCACCAAAGCAAGTGGATGAGGGCAAAATGGTTCACACTGCCCACCTTGACCTGGCCAAGGCATTTGACACACTACCCCACACGGGCATTGTTGACAAACTCAAGAGGTTAGGTACCAACCCATATGTCACCCGGTGGATACCCAACTGGCTCACAGATAGGACCCAGGAAGTTAGAATTGGGGGATCCACCTCTACAAAGAGACCAGTCACAAGTGGATTCCCTCAAGGATCAGTCCTTGGACCACTCCTTTTTGGCATTTACTTCTCAGAAGTCAAGGCCAATGTCAGTGGTCTCTGGCTGACTAAATTTGCAGATGATTGAAAATTAGGAGCTGCCACTGAATCTCACACTGACACAAATGTTCTTCAGGAGGGGCTGACACAGACGAACAACTGGTGTCAGAGCCATGGACTAAAACTAAATGCCAAGAAATGCGTAATAGTATCCTTTGGGAAGTCATCCATCCCTAGTAACTATCATATTCACAACACACGCCTTAGAGTTGACCTAGTAGTCGGGGACTTGGGGACACACACAGATAGTAATCTAGCCTTTGACCATCACTTGTCTACAGTGGTGAGGAAATCATTTTATCATAGGATCATAGGAGGTTAACAGGCTAATGGCCCTGGGACCCTTACAAATCTAGCCAAGAGTTTACACCGAAAAAGAAACTCAATGAGCACCTGTCACCCCTGTCATTGAGGGACACAGGTGGAACCCCTGGGACAAATTTGTGGTTACCCATCCACTCATCAAGGTTGCACTTGAGGAGGGTCAGTGAGGTGCTCTGTTTGAAGTGTATGGGGAATCTATTGCAGCAGAGACTGGGCAGCCTCTGGGAGACAAACCTGTCTCTCTAGCAGGTTTTGTTGATGTCTCATATTAGATTCAGGCCTTTTGAGCGGGTAGTGCATGAGGCGTTATACTTACGGATATGGAGCATCTGTAGTAGGGCAGGGTCCAAGATTGCATTGTAGGCGAGACACAGATCACCCCTTAGCAATCTGTATGATACCGAGTAGAGTGATAGTGAATTGAGCTAGTCTGCTTAGGACAGGTTTTGGAGGCCATTGATTCTCTTTATGAGGTATTTCAGTGGCCTTTCTAGATGGTGCAGATGTTTGGAGAGATGCCCCAAACGGGGCATTATACTCAGTTATTGCTCTAATGAGGGAGGAATATAGAGAGGTAATAACCTCCTTTTTTTGGATGCAATCCCTTTACTTATGAGATGAACCAAGTAAAAGGCTTTTCTGACCACCACCGCTAAATGATGGTGGGATGTGAGGTTATCGACCCGAGTGCCCAGGTCTGTTACCACAGATTGTGTGCTTCGCGGGTCGCCGTTGATGTGGTGATCAGTAGGGGTTGTGTTTTTGCTGAATGGTATGATGATGCTTTTTTTGCATTTAGCTTGAGGCCATGACTGTGGCATCAGTCACTAGTTGCTGTGAGACCCTCTTGCAGTATGTTAACATTATTTGGGGAGTCAGTTACAGCACCCAACTTACAGTCCGCAAACTTGGGTCAGCCGCAGGCCTTTTCTCTTTGCCTGGACCTCTGAGAAATAGATGCCAAGCAGTAGGGGTGCCAGGACAGATCCCTGGGGAACTCCACTAGTGACAAGTCTGCTATTGTGGGTGCTGGTGCCTATTTTGACTTTGAGGGTCCTGTCGGTGAGCCAGTTGGCCATTCACCCGATGAGATAGGGATTTATTCCAAGTTGTGTTAGCTTTTCAATGATGCCTAAGTGGGGGATTGTGTCAAAGACCTTGGCCAAGTCAAGGTAAGCTGTGTACACTGACTTTCCCTCATCCAGGGCCTTGATGACAATCTCACCGAAGTCAGTTTAACAGGCAGGATCTGCCCTTGACTAATCTGACCTGGATGGGGTCAAGTGCTTGGAGATTGCCTATGTCCTTGTTTATGAGATCCATAATAATATGCTCCATGGCTTTACAGATCAAACTTTTCAAGCTAATGGGGCAGCAGTTTCTAGGGTCAGTAGTTGGCACCACCTTTGTGCAAGGGGATGATAATGGCAGTTCTCCACTCTGCTGGAATGAAGCCTGTACTTAGGCTGTGGTTGAATAGGGTGCTCAATGGCGAAGCCAGTTCTTGCTGGAGATGGTTCAGAATACATCCTGGAATGCTGTCATTTTGCACTACTTATAAACAAAGGTATGGCATCTTAAGTCCAAGTAAGTCATTGTTCCACTGAATGTGACATTCATCTGACCTGTACTTGAGTACAATGCCCCCTTTGGTATGTACCTAACCAGGCACATCAAACATTTGGCACGTCCACAAAGGTTCCTCACTAAAAGAATACAGAGGATAAGTAAAATATCCTGTGCAGACTGCCTCAAGGCCTTATCCCTGTATTCTGTCTCTGACAGGCTTTTGAGGGGAGATTTATGCCTGGCATACAGGGCATTGTCAGACCCCACTCTGAGGGACTTCCTGCATATCCACAAAATAGACAGCACCAGAATTCCCCATTGTAAAGACTTAAACCTTGCCTGTGATATAAATAGGTTCTGCTGGAGAGAGAGGTATGTATCCCAGAGACAGCCCCATCTATGCAACAGGCTCCTCATCCATGTGAAGCAGAGTTCCTCCCTAACCCTATTCAGGTGCAGCTCGGACAGTTGGATGGTAAACTGTAAATTCATCTGTGGTTTGGCACGTACGTCTCTAATGGACACAGGTGACCTGTAAATGGTTCATCTCCCAGGCCCATGCTTACACTTATCAAGGTTATCAGAACTTCTCAGAGATTTGGGATGCATGGCTAGGCTTAAAAAGGCCCTTGTGGTCATTAGCCTAGTAAACATAAAAATGCAGTCATACCTTATTAAGATCAGTAGTCTTTTGTGCAGAAAATTCAAAGTAATAGCAATCTTCAACTGTGTTCTCCACATAAACAAGTGTCCTCACCTTCAGGTTCCCTAGCTATACGTTACCTTTTTATAGTGTAGATTCAGGACTGTGGGCATGGTGAAGATGCAAATAAGTTGTGAACTCATTAGAATTGCTGAATCCCAAATTCTTGTCTCTGTGTAGCAAAATGGTTGTGTGATCACTCATTGCACTACACTGAAATTAATACATGTACAAACAAATCAGAAGTGTACAAGTGTGATATGTCTTGTTGATATTGTGGATGATTTTGGACCTGCTTGTATGCACAATGATTTTCATTCTTTGCTGCAAAGCTGTTTCTGTAGCAGAGAAGGATATTTCACCCTTACAGTGTGTTTTGAATGTTCATTAGTGTAAGAGCTCATATCCAGACTTGTGTAAAAACCTGTCATGTGCACTAACATATATTTTGTAGTATTTTATTTTCTAGATTTCTTTTTTTATGCCAGTATTTGAGCGGTGAGCAGCTTATCGCAAACACGAGACCTGGATAAACAAAATAGATGTCCTGTAATGTACTTCTTTGATGATCGATACATCAACTACACCTGTGAATCACCTGTGTGTAGCACATCTGCTAAACATGTTGATCCACACAGCATATACTATCTGTACATCAGGGTTCAAGTCCCACCTTTGTCTTTTAAGGATAACACCTAATAACACTGATCACAATGCTAAAACAAGTTTAGCTTTGCTTATCTCATTTGCACAGGGCTTACCGTTACATAAACCTGGACTAGTGGCCCACACAGGAAGCAAACACAACACCTGCAGACAGGATGTAGACATTCTAAATATCAAAAAGTATGCATTGTTTGCTTTCTGTTGTGCAACACCGCTTAGCAACATTGCGCATTGGTTAGCAAGCTTCTTCAACACCTGCAGGCATAGAACACCTGCAAAGAAGAAGCAAGACAGACCGTTTCAAAATGGATACATTGCATCGTGTGTTGGGCACCACGCAAACACGGCATGAATTGTTGAGCGGCAGTTAACACACAGACGTTAATAATGAATAGGAAAATATCCAACTGTTTAACTATTCCTGTGGCAGCAAGTGTAAGTGTAGGGCTGTAATGCAGATGGTCCTAAGTTCTAATGCAGGAAGTTCAACATATTTTTAATGTTGTGACAGTTCAGTTTATAGTAATATACAAGAAAATATCCAGGTATTATTTCAATATTCCTGTGGCAACAGGTATAAGTTTAGGGCTGCCATACACATGGTCCTGGCTTCTAATACAGGAAATTCCAGACAATTTTACTGTTTCATTTCATGTTGTATTAAACATCACATATAATCATATATTTACATATTTATAAATAATAACTATTATGGATGTCAGAAGAAAAATTCAAATGAGTCACATCTGCTTCAGGTGATGAAAAACTTCTTTATTAGCAGCTAACCAGATTACACAGCATGTTGGCCAAGATGATGATCTCTGGTCAACTTGTTTACTGACATCAACTTTTGTACTGCAAGCAAAACAACTTTTTGTTACATTTCTGACCGTTGACAGTTGGCTATGGAAAACACCTGTGGTAAACATGTTCATCACCAATCACCTCAAACCAACAGTTAGTACAGAATGTTCAAGAAGTACAGAATGTTCAGTTCAACAATGGTAGCTCAAATTTTCCAGGACACACAGCCTGCTTCAGTAAATTAACTCTTACTCGGCCGTGCGTCCTTATCCCAGGCTTCACTGAGCTATAACCAAATCTCTTTATTCTGAAATGCAGAAAACGGTTATTATTCAGGTTCATAAGCAATGCTGCATTTTGTTCACAGATGAGGCTCATCTTTGATAGGCATATCCCAACAAATAACATGTTCACTTTGCAAGCAGAGGAAAAAGACAAATAACAGTATGTTTTTAAAACTTTTTCTCTTAACATTTCCCCCCTGAAAACACTTTTATTTGTCTTTTATTTCAGCAATATATGGTAAAACTAAGTTGTTCTTGGCATACATTACTTCATTGGCAAGACAAACTTTTAAACTTCAAAAACATTTGCAAAAGTCACACTTCAATGTATTCACTTTCACCAGTCTGTTGCAATTGCTGGTACATCATCTTCGTAAGAGCAGTATCAACCAGTCTTTGTAGAAGACCTCTGCTACAGGGTATACAACAGCAACCACATACCACCACGATAGCCACAGCGACTCCAACGGACACCAGGAAACTGCTGATGAGATGACTCCATTTTCCAAACCACGCTTGTAGAAAGTCTGTAAAGGGATTATTTACCCCAGAGTTCTCTGCCAATTCTTCGGATAACATCTCCAAACCTTTCAAAGCTCGAGTGATATTTCCATCAGGCGCAGTGTTGTTTGGAATATATGTACAACAGAAAGTCCCAAACATCTTGCAAACTCCTCCTTCTTTGGCCAGGAGCATATCCAACGGAATTCGATTCTGGAATGCCACCTGCGAAGTGGCCTCCAGTTGTTCAGCAATTCCTTTCAATGCATCTTTGGTATAGTTCACAAAACGCTGCTGGTTATAGTAAATGTAGTTGATCCAGTCCACATTCTTATTAGGTTGAATCCAGACAAAGATGTATGTAAAACCAGCTGCTATTTGGTTTATTGCTTTGTATTCATCAGGTACGCCTCTTGGTACTCCAATACTATCAATGTAGACACCGTTATCGAAGGATTGCTTTGGTGCCTCTCTCTTTCTCCTACTCAACCACTTCGGCTTTATTTCAGGTTCTCTTACGAAATTGCTTGCTGAACTGGGAAAATGTAGAATGGCAGAATTAACTTTACAAGTGCACAAGTGCCCTTCCAGGGAATCGTAAGCCTTGATCTCAGTTTGTTGTCTCCACATAACCACCATACGTCTGCTAAACTATGAGTTTGGTTCTCCAGAAATGGATTTTCATTGCCATTCACAGTAACATTGCAATAGTTCTGTCCCATATTGCCATAATTTTTTCCTGTGCCATCTCTGGAAATGCACATATACGAACCTGGATAGGAAATCGCTGCAGGCGGTTTCTCAGCTTTGCTTATGACTGGAAAATGCTGAGTTTCATTTTTGCATTTATCTTCAGTTTTGTTGAAGAATAATTTTAACAGACACGTTAGGTTACCTTCATCTCGCATCAATGGGACTGTCGCTAGTTTCTGTTTACCTTCAGCACAAGAAACACAGTTCTCACGATGTGCCTCTCGGGTACTATATCTAACCCAAGACAACCATTCATTATGGCGTACGAATCCCGTCTCGGGTAACAATTGTTCTTCTGTGAAGGCAAAATCTGCTTTACTTGTAGCATTTTTAAGGCTTTGTACTTTAAGTTGGAGGGTCCCCAAAGGATCAGTTCCAATTGGAAGAGACACTCCGATTCCATAAACTCCTGAATCACTTTCTTGTGGTGACACAATGGTTATAGTAATTACTTCGGTACCTTGGAAATGCGCAATTTTTATTCTTTGTTGCCTGCTTTTATCTTTCTCTGGTATCACTGCACCACTTGTTTCCCATCCATTCACATCTGTTGACCACCAAACATTTGACCAGGACGTGCAGTCTCTATTGCACAAGTATTTTGCACGAGTCAAGAAATCATCATTGTTCCATTTAGAACAGTCTAAAATTCCTTCACAAAGTTTCACCTTAAACACAGTAGTAACACCTGTTTGTGCTTGCAGCACCACCATTCCTTTTTCTCTTGCAACTGTTCCTTCTCGTATGGACATATTTACTTTCGCCACCAAAATCATCATCATGTAACAGTTCAAGTACCAGTTGAACGTGGCCATCCTCTCTAAGGACTGCCTCGTGCCATTGGTTTCTTCACTGGGTTTGAGACTAACTAATCCCCCTTTGTAGCCAGACTTTGCACTCAGAGGTCCGGTGGAGTTTGACCAATATCAATGGCAGAAGGAAGAATCTTGAGGTTTTTTTTACAGTGGGTGATATGAATCCACAAAGTCCTCTCAGCGATCTTTACAGCCGTAGGTGTTGAGATAAGCATCTGGTATGGGCCTTCCCACCTGGGGGATGACAAATTCTTTCTCTTCACAATTCAAATCCACACCCAGTCCCCGGGTGCCACGCTTAACAATGTTTCACTTCTGGAATCTGCAAAGGAGTCATTGGTTACAAGAGATTTGACATTTAGCAGCTTCTTCATATAATCCGCTAAATCCTCACCCCCCCTCACGTTCCGCTGGCAACAATCCTTGCCACTGCGGGACGTAATATGGTCTCCCAAACAAAAGTTCAAATGGTGGAAGTCCTTTGTAGGAAGGTGAGATTTGCATATACAGGAGTGCCAAAGGAAGGCACGCAGTCCATGATCTATGTGTTTCTGCCATCAGTTTGCAGAGCTTACTCTTCTGTTGTGTCTTTCCACCAGTCCAGCTGACTGGGGATGGTAAGCACAATGATATTTAAGATCAATTTGAAACACTTGACCCAGCGTCTGAACAATCTGGTTAACAAAATGAGACCCATTATCACTGTAAATGCGTCTTGGTAAACCAAATCGGGGAATTATTTCTGTAGTCAAAAGCTTTGCTACTGTTTGTGCATCCGGGTGCTTTACTGGAAAAACTCCTACCCATTTAGAAAAAGCATCAATAATGACTAAACAGAACCTTTTTCCCTCTGAGGGTGTCAATTTAATAAAGTCCATACAGAGTGTGTGGAATGGATATGGAGGGGTGGGGAATGCCTGCTGAGACTTTTAAACTCCCCCCTGAGCATGATACTTTGCACATAGTAAACAAGATAAACAGAATTGCTTTGCATAAGTTGAAAACCCCTTACACTAAAACACTTTAGACACTATTTGAATCATCGTCTGTACTCCTACATGGGCAGGTCCATGGCTAACCAATGCCACATACCTAAAAAGGTTTGAGGGTAGTACCATTTTGCCATCTGATGCCCTATACAACCCACTCTGTTGAGTGATACCATATTTTACCCAACAACATTTTTCCATCTGTGTCGTCAGTGTTTGCATTACTTTTACTGTCTCTAAGTCTAAGAGGTGTCCGGGCTCCAAATCATTATCATGTAAAAGCAAATCATTTTCTTGAGCTGCCTTTTTTGCAGCCATATCAGCAAGTGCATTTCCCCTAGAGACAGGATCTTTTCTGTTGGTATGTGCGGAACATTTACATATTGCTATCTGAAGCGGTAGCTGCACTGCATCTAACAACTGTAAAATTAAATATCTGTGATTTATTGGTTTGCCTGTCGCAGTAACCATTCCCCTATTCTTTTTGAGCGAAAACATGTACAGTGGAGAAAGCATATGGACTATCTGTATAAATTGTCACTTTTTTACCCTCCCCTAAGGTACAAGCTCGAGTCAAAGCCACCAACTCAGATGCCTGCGCAGAATAAATGTTTGATGATCCTTTTGCCTCCAAAACTTCAGTTTCTGTGGTGACAGCATACCCTACTAGTGTTTTTCCTACAGTGTCCTTCTTTGCTGATCCGTCTACAAACAAAACGAGATCAGAATCTGTCAACGGAATATCCGTTAAATCTGGTCGGGGAAGCACTTTGTCATGAATGCTCTCTAAACAAACGTGTGGAGTACCTTCTTCTGGAGTCGGCAAAAGTGTCGCCGGATTAAGAGTAGTACATCTTTCTATGGTCATATGAGGCTGTGTCAGCAGCACTGTCATACATGACAAATGTCGACTAGGAGATAAAAAGGTTATCTTATCTTGCAAAAGTGTAGCAGCTACTGAATGTGGAACCCACAATTGTAATGGGTGAAACAAAACTAATGATGCTGAGGCTTGTACTGCCATGGCAGCTGCCTCTACAGCTTGAACACAATGCAGCAATGCCCTTGCAACAGGATCTAATCTGGAGGAGTAGAAAGCTATCGGTCTCTGTTTATCCCCATGTACTTGTACCAGAACCGAAGTCATATATCCTCCCTTACAATCAACCATTTGTACAAATGGCTTAGAATAGTTCGGAAAACCCAAAAACGGAGGATCCTGCTGTCAATTGCTTAATTCTATTAAATGCCTGTATTGCCGTATTTGTCCACTGTATATTATTCTTAGCTGCCATGGGAGTGTCCTAGATTAGTGCGGTCAATGGCCGTACTTCCTCAGCATAATTAGGGATCCAACTTCTACAAAAATTAGTCACACCTAAAAAGGACATCATCTCCCACTTAGTTGTGAGCATAGGTGCCTCAAGAATTGCTTGTTTTCTTTTGTTCTCCAATTGTCTACCTGCCTGCGAAATTAAATAACCCAAGTACTTTACTTGTGCTTTCCACAATTGTAATTTTTCTTTATTTACCTTATGTCCTTGCTCAGCTAAAAAACTAAGAAGGGCAAGGGTATCCCTTCTATAACTTTCCTGCGTGGGTGAGGCCAGCAAAATATCATCTACATACAACAGAACCTGACTTCCCTCTGGGGGAACAAACTGAGCTAAATTCGCAGCCATTTCTTCTGCGAATATTGTCGGACTCTCACAATAACCCTGTGGCAATCTGGTGTAGGTGTATCTTTTACCTTGATAAGTGAATGCAAACCAAAATCTACTCTCCTTATGTAGTGGTATGGAGAAAAAAGCATTGCTTATATCTATGACAGAAAAATGTCTGTGCTGAGGTAGTAAATCATTAAGTAATGTATAGGGGTCAGGGACCACCGGTGCTCTTGGGATCACAGCCAAATTAACTGCTTGTAAATCCTGAACCAACCTCCATGACCCATCCGGTTTCTTTACAGGAAACAACGGAGTATTGCAGGGCGAATCTGGGCATTCAGCAAGAATTCCTACCTGTTTTAGCTGCTCAATAACTGGCTTAATTCCTTCCTCTGCTTGTTTACTTAGTGGGTATTGGTGCTTATGAGGTCTAAAACCTCACTTTGGAGTTATACAAACTTCACCTGCTGTTTTCATCAGTCCTACATCCCCTTTACCTCTTGACCAGAAATCTACAGGTAAGGCACTTAACGCACCATCTTCCTCTTGAGATAGGAGGATTTGTCATGCCATTTCTGTTTTGTCATCCCTGAAGTGCACGCTTGGTTGTGCCCAAGTCACCCAATTTAATCTTTGTACCTGGATCTGTTGATCTTTCAATTGACTTTCGGACATTGTGTCCCAATTCATTACCTTTTTCGCCAAATCTACCCAATGTGTCCCCACCGCTTTAGTAATTGAAATATGTGGGCTATAACCTGAGCGATATAAAGAACTCATTTCTTTGGTCAAAGTACAGGTCACTACTGTATTACCTTGCGTATCCCAAAACATATCATTCAAAATTATCCTTGCACATTTGTGCTTAAAGAATTCTTTTTCAAATTCTTTATCCGGACCAGGGGCCTTTCTGTAGAACATTGTACAATGTAAGTGCGCCGCAACCTGCGGTGACCCGCTCCTAGATTTACTTAAAGCTAGGTTGATCAAATCTGTATCAACCCTCCCCGGCCCATTTGAAATCAAGTCCTGGCTATACCAGTAAAACAAGTCTTGTACTCCCTGTACCACCAAGCCATCCGCTGTTGCCACTCTTCGCAGTCAGCAGCAAAGTGCCCACGTCTACCGCACTTAAAACATTCTCCACGTTTTAATCTCCCCTTATATTCCTCTGAATGTCCACCCGGTTTATTTAACATGTCCCATTTCGGGCCCCCACGTTTTTTTACGCCACCACGGCACCCTTGCCCCCTTTTGGTCCTGTACCAAGAATATACCACCATCATCCCCTACTGCTAACACTTGTACTTTCTTTTTCTTTTTTAAATTGAAATGTCGCTCAGCATGCCGTGCATATTCAAACAAAGGTTGCAGTCTACATGTTCTATGATCTACCATGTGCTTAGTTATAAAACTACTTATCGGAGCCCTACAACCCTTAAGAAAAGCATTTTTCAATTGCTGTTCTTACGGACTATCATTGGTCTGATCCTGCGGAATCATCATTCCACAATGGTTATTGAACACTTCTGTCAATCTTACAATATATTGATCTACAAATTCATCATCATTTTGGATGCACTGATTTATTACTGTCCAATCTGCTCTTGGACGCCACTTATCAGAAATTCTCTTTAACAGATCAGTGACTCACGTGTTTAACACCCCAGAATTATGCTTTAATGTAGTGCCGTCATCTGCCTTACATGTCCAAGTACCACAAACTAAGTGCCAATCTGGACCCAGGATTTGTCGCACTACTTGTTCTACTTCTAAACCATTTAGATGATAACTTAAACGCATACAAACTATGTCCTCAGAAAACTTTTGAAAATTAACCTTGGGATGAGGAATACCATCTGTAGCTCATTTTATATCCTCTCTAGCCCAGGGACGATAAACTAAAATAGTTGGCTCTTGTCCAACATCCCCTGCTTGTGGGTTTGCAACTTGTATTAAGGGAAGAGCTTCTGAGTAGTCAGAAAGTTTAATGGCCCAACGTCCTTGCCCTGCTGGTCCTGACCTTAACTGCATAGGTTGGTCTACCTGTTGCAAAGCAACCTTGGGTACTACGGGAATTTGCGGGTAAATTGGAGGGGTCACAATGTTTCCTTGAGCAGCCAATAACCCACCCTGCTGTACAGATCCCACATCTTCAGACTGATATTGAGGAGGTTCCGCCGGTACAGCAGCAGCAATTTCCCCATACGGTGGGGCAGTTGCCTGCCTTTGTACCGCATAAACTGTACTTGGCACCAGTGATCCCTTTTGATTTATTTTTTCTTTTTCCTGGCACTGTTTTTCTTTTATAGCTCGTCTATTTGCCTCTTCTAACCATTTTTCTGCTTGGGGAAATCCCAATTGTCTTTGTTTTTTAGTTCTAGTTCCCGCATCTCTTTTTAAATCTCTAACCAATTTTGCACAGGCATTCTTATTCAGGGTACCATCAAAATCATATTTCAACTTCCACTTTTTCAAAAATTTAACATTATTTTTGTTTAAACCTTTCATAAACTTGGCATCAACATTTAAACAGACATCACTCTCACACTTGCAGCAACTCGAACCCATGTTTCCCCTAGATTTCTTATTTTAGGACTGTATCAAAGTTATTTTACAGGGCTTATTATAAAATGGGGCTATCTTAACGGGTGATCCTAACAAAATAATCTTAACAAGTAATCCTGCCCACCCTTAACTAAAAATAAAACCCTTGTCGACTAGGTTAAATTAAATTAAAAGAAAATTTAGTTTTCATCCTACCTGAACCAGATGAGACTCCGTTTCCCCTTTTGGTTCAGAAACGGTCCCTCAGATAGGGATCAGAGAGAGGCCGGCCTCATCTCAACGACAAATCAGTCGGAGGGCTTTCAGTCGAGGGAATCTTAAGATGAGAAACCCTCACCTGCACAGGTTTTTCGGTCTCTCTGTCGGTCTGATCCATATCTTCGTATAGGTTTCCGGTCCAAAGGACCAAAATGTCAGAAGAAAAATTCAAACGAGTCACATCTGCCTCAGGTGATGAAAAACTTCTTTATTAGCAGCTAACCAGATTACACAGCATGTTGGCCAAGATGATCTCCTCTGGTCAGCTTGTTTACTGACATCAACTTTTATACTGCAAGCAAAACAACTTTTTGTTACATTTCTGACCGTTGACAGTTGGCTATGGAAAACACCTGTAGTAAACATGTTTATCACAAATCACCTCAAACCAACAGTTAGTACAGAATGTTCAAGAAGTACAGAATGTTCAGTTCAACAATGGTAGCTCAAATTTTCCAGGACACACAGCCTGCTTCATTAAATTAACTTTTACTCGGCCGTGCGTCCTTATCCCAGGCTTCACTGAACTATAACCAAATCTCTTTATTCTGAAATGCAGAAAAATAGAAGTTATGTACTTACCATAACGTTCCATGTGGAGTGTTCATCTCGCCTTTGTTCTTACACATGGGTTCGGAGCCGATCCTCGGCTCCGTGCCGGCCTCTTGCAAGCTCTGCATCGAGAAGAAGCTCGAGACAATCTAATACCCACAATCCCCCTCTGCCTTTACCTCAGATCTAGTTTGCAAGCAAACCAATCTACATAACAGTACATTCATGCCATACATCTATACATACATAACAGACACATATAAGTATATGTGTATACCAACTATGTACAGAGAATAAAGACAGTAGTAAAAATGCTTCTGGCCAGGCATCAAGAACGTTCCTCCTAAGGGTGGGAGGGTGGGACTGTAAGAACAAAGCGAGATGAACACTCCACATGGAACGTTATGGTAAGTACATAACTTCTATATGTGATAGTGTTCAATCTAGCGTCGCCGTTGTTCTTACACATGGGTAGCGTCCTAGCTCCTAAATCCTGAGGAACTCACGGAGGGCGTTCTTGAGCACAGTGGAACCAAAGTAGCTCTGTCCCTAGAAACCTTATCTACTTTATAATGAGAAATAAATGTATGTGGCTTAGACCAGGTAGCAGCCGCAAATAGCATCCAGAGGTAGGCGAGCTGCATGAGCCAAAGACGTAGATATTGATCTTGTGGAATGTCCCTTGGGTTTGTTTAGAAGGGTTGATTTGCAGAATCATACATAGATTATACAATCAGATAACCACTTTGAAAGAGTTCTTTTGGTAACTGCAAGTCCTTTCCTGCTATCAGCAAAAGCCACAAAGAGTTGATCTGTTTTCCTGTGATCTTTTGTTCTATCCAAATAAAACCTTAGCTGTCTGTGAACATCCAATTTGTGCAACATATACTCCATTTTGTTGGAGTGGTTTTGAAGAAAGTGGGTAATTCAATGGACTGATTAATGTTGTTAATAGAACACACTTTAGGGAGGAAGGATGAATTGGAGAAACTCTGTCAGAGTGAAAGATTAGATAAGGGTGCTTGATGGAGAGCCTGAAGTTCAGACACTGTCTAGCAGAAGTAATGGCTACCAGAAGAGAGTTTTCCAGGACAAAAATTTCAATGGGCAAGAAGAGGCAGGTTCAAAGGGGCAACATTAATTTAGATAGTAACAAGTTTAGACTCCAAGGTGGCGTGGGAGATCTGACCGGAGGTCTAATATGAAAAACTCCTTTTAAGAAGGCTTTACAAAGTCTGTGAGCCATGATAGGAGCTCCACACTCTTCCACATGGAAATTGAAATGGCAGCCAATTGAACTCTTAGAGTAGCAGGAGAAGCACCCTGATGAAATAAGTCTGTCAAGAACTCTAAAATCTTATTCAAAGGAGCTGTAAAGGGATCAGCGTGGTGTGTATTCACCCAGAATACAAACCGTTTCCATTGCTAGTATATGTTTTAGTAGTGGAAGCCTTATGAAGCCACTAATATATTCTGAACTGCTGGTGACAGAGATCAGACCTGGCTAAGTTGGAGCAGCCAAGCTGCTAGATGGAGTGACAGGGCGGGATGGGGAACCCCTGGCGAGTGAGTCAACAGATCCGGCTCTGGGTCCAGAATCCAGGGTCCCGAATGCAGTGAGTTTTCAGGAGGAAACCAAATTTAGGCCAGAATGGAGCAATGAGAATTATCGTCCTGTGAAGGTTCCTGGCTTTCTGGAGAAATTTGTATCAGAGGAAATGGAGGAAATGCGACAGGAGTCCCGGGCCAATCGTAAACCAGTGCGTCCCTGGGGACTTCCCTGGAGGTAATAGGGCAAAGTAGCTCCTGCATTTGGCGTTCATTGGAGGCAACAGGTGCAGGAAGGCTGGCCCCATGCGAAAAATCCTTTTGCCACTGACTGTTTCAGAGACCACTCGTGTGGTAGCAGAATTGCTCTGCTCAGCTTGTCGGCTATGGCGTTGGATGACCCGGGATGTGCGTTGCTATTAGAAGCGACCGTGGACTCTGCCCACTGCCAAATTCTCATGGCCTCTCTGCATAGTTGATAGGACCTGGTTCCCCTTGTTTGTTTATGTACCAGACTACCGACATGTTGTCCGTCTGAACTGCAATAGTCCCTAGAGGAAGAAGGGAGCAAGGTGTTGCAGCGCGAGAAACACTGCCCTCAACTCTAGTACATTGTTGTGCAGATTGTACTCCAAATTGGTCCATTCGCCTTGGACTGTCTGTCCCTGAAAGATGCCCCACCCTATCAGGGAAGCGTCCGTGGTCACCGTAACTGTAGGCGTGGGTAGCACAAAGCCTCCCTGGGAAAGGTTGCGTTTGGAGCCACCAGTTTAGGTCTGTTTTGCAAGTCTTTGTTATGAGAATCTCGTGTGTTAGAGGTAGCTGTAGAAATGACCATTGAGCAAACAGTTGCCATTGTAGACCTCTCATGTGCAGCCTTGCCAGGGAATTGCAATAGGGAGGCTGACATGAGGCCCAACACCTTCAGAACTAGTTTTGCAGGAGATTTCCTTGACAAGAGCAGAAGGCGTATGTGAGTCTGCAGCGATACTATCCTTTCTGTGGGAAGCCTCAGAATTAATTGCCGTGTGTTTAACTCTGCTCCTATGAACAAGATATTTTGAGATGGCTGAAGTAAGGATTTTCCGAAATTTACGGAGATCCCTAGGTGAACACACAGTTGAAGAACATAGTCTCTGGCCTGCAGTAGTTGGCCGGGTGGTGGCTGAAAGGAGCCAGTCGTCCAGATAAGGAAACACCTGGAATCCCTGGCGTCTCAAGTGAGGCGCTACCACTGCCATGCATTTGGTGAAGACCCTGGGGGCTGAGGTCAGACCAAAGGGCAGGGCTCGAAAGAAAATGACTGGCTCCCAGCCGGGCATAAATGATCTCTGGATGCCCTGGCCATTTTGATGTGGTAGTATGCATCCTCTAGATCTATTGAGCACATCCGCTCGTCCTTCTGTAGAAATGGAAGGATCGACTGAGCGTGACCATTCGAACTTTTCTTTTCGTGACGATATTGAGGTAACTCAGGTCTAGAATGGGCCTCCAGTCCCCTGTTTTCTTTGGAACTAAAAGAACCTTGAGTAAGTCCCGAATCCTTGCTGGTCGCTGGGACTGGCTGGATGACTCTTTGTCTAACAACTTTGAAATTTCTAAAGCTGCTGGCTCTCGCAGAATGGGCGGTACATCTGGGAGTCTTTTCTTTGGAATGGGATAAGATAGAAAGGGTATGGTGTAACCTCTGGTAACTCGCTTTTACCCAATTGTCTGTAGTTATATCTTGCCAGGCCTGAGGGTAAAGGCTAGCGACCCCGACTGCCTCCAGAGCAGGACAGTCGGGCCTCCTCTCAGGAGTGCTGGAAAGGTTTACCAGGGAGTGTATCCCTGTCACCTTGATGTTGCGGACCCCTCTGCCGCCAGGCGGCGTCTTCCACCTCTGCCCCTCCTCTGCCTCTAGAGGGGCATCACCCTGTGTGCCGGAAAGACCCTTGATTTTGTTTCAAACCACATTTTCCCAGCGTTGCCCTTTGGGGTACGGTCTGGTTGGGGTGGAAAACGGACTCCGACAGCAGACAGAGTCTTTCCCTCTTGTTCACACCGGGTAAGGGTCTCCTTTACCTTGGGGCCAAAAAGTGGCACCGTCAAATGGGGCGTTTGTAAAGGAAGACTTGAAGGCTTCGCAAAGGAGCATAGGCGCATCCAGGATTGTCTACGAAGAGCAATCGCTGAAGCTGCTGCCCTACGAACCTTCGTGAAATCAGCCTCATGGACGAGTTAACAATCGGCGTTAGGGTATTAAGTTGCTGTCACTTTCTCTGAGACAGCTGCATCTGTAGAACCCTGGAGGGTATCTCCCAACTCTTTGACTAGATCCCTCTGCAGGCGTGTAAAATGGGTCAAATAGTTCAGGGACGCATGGAAAAAGCGCTGAACTAAAAATGCGCTTCCCATATCTATCCATCGTCCTAGAATCTTTATTAGGCGGATGGACAGGCGAAGACTCCGACATCTCCTTTTTCGTGGCTGCAGCCACCACCATAGCGTCTACTGGAACTCCTTTAGTAAGGTAGGACTTATCCTGAGGTGCCGTGATGTACTTGTTGGTTTCCTAGGAACAGGTTCCACTGTGTCAGGAGCCTCCCACGAGCAATAAGTTCCATTAGTTAGGTCAAGGGCGGAGACCCAGGAGGAGGAAGGCGAGCACCAAATGCCTGAACTTACTCATCCTCAGAAGGGGAAGGGACTGCCAGTCACCTCTCTGCTTCAGGATCTCCAAAATGTCTGAAAAGAGACATCTTCTGAAGGTGACTTAGGGGACCCTTCTGACTCATCTAAGTCAGTATCAGATGTTATGGATTCTTGTGGAGAATCCAAGTGTCTCCTCTTACACAGTCTCTTCCTAGGGACTTCCTCGTGGGAGCATCCGAAGAAGCCTCGAGGAAGAGGGGCACCCTCCAGGGGTGGCTGAGACACTGGTGCCCGGCTTGGATGTGGCCGTGGGTGCAGATGAAGACAAAGGCCCTTTATGGGAGGAGAAACTGCTTCCACTGATGTGGTTGTCTGGGTAGACAACACCTTCCTCATCAGGTCGAGCTCCCGGGTCCCGCAGAAGAATCTCCGGCTCGAAGAAATGGGAAGAATCCCGACCACGGGCACCGAGGGCATCGACCGAATCGATCCGTGCGAGGCCCGAGGAGAGTCGGAACCACGTCGGTTCGACTCTCGGCCCGAACCAGAACAGACCGTCGGCTCGAGACTCGGTACGGGTCGAGGTGAGGGGAACAGACCGAGAAAGGGCGGTTCTGGACCCGAGGGCTCCACAATCAGCAGATCAGCCTCTTCGGCTCCGAAGACTGAATCGGTCTCGAGGAGGAATGGATGGAGATACAGGAAGGCCTTCAAGTTTCGACACCAGCTGGGTGGAAACCGAAATAAGTTTAGAGGGCGAATGCTCCAGCAGCTTCTGCACCACACGATCCACATCGACATCCGAAAGTTTAGAGGAGGAGGTCGAAGGAACCGACGGAGCCGACCTCAATATGGCGAAGGAGGGCTCCATCACGGTTCCAAGACTCGAGGCTCAGGAACCGACACCAGTTGAACACTCGGCCCCGAAGTCTGTGGAACCGGTGATCTAACTTTTGAAGAAGAGCTCGGAGCCGATGACTTGGGCTCCGATGTCTTCGATTCCTTAGAGGACTTCGATGCCTGGTCAGAAGCATCCAAAGCCTCTTGGAAAGCTGGTTTCAACAGACCCCTGTCCATTAGTTTCCTGCGCCTATCTGTCATGACCCTCCCACTGAAAGAGTGACAAATGGAGCAATCCTCTTGTAAGTGGAGAGGGCCAAGGCAGTAGACACAGGAACTATGGTTGTCAGTGACCGACATTTTTTGGCCACACTGACAACACTTGAAACCAGACTTTGCCTTCTCAGACATTGTAGGTATTAAAGAGTCTAGAAACAAAAACACAGTCAAATCCGAGTAAAATAGTCACAATAAGGTAAATGTCACAATCAGGTAAATGTCAAATCCGGTTAGTCACAATCAGGTAAATTTGACTCAAAATAACAGTATATGGTAAGGGTGTAGGCCCCGATACAAAAATACCGATAAAAGGGTTAACGGTACCAAAGAACTACGGAACCAGAACACAATCACACCAGGTATACTAACAATATTAAGTTAAATAAAAATTCTCAGTAAAATACAACAAAAAGTTATATCTTAGCTTAGAAAACCCTCGAGCTAGCTCCCAACGATGCGAATGCAGCAGCGGCAAACTAGATCTGAGGTAAAGGCAGAGGGGGATTGTGGGTATTAGATTGTCTCGATGCAGAGCTTGCAAGAGGCCGGCACGGAGCCGAGGATCGGCTCCGAACCCATGTGTAAGAACAAACGGCGAGATTGAACACTATCACATCCGTTATTATTCAGGTTCATAAACCATGCTGCATTTCGTTCACAGATGAGGCCCATCTTTGATAGGCATATCTCAACAAATAACATGTTCACTTTGCAAGCAGAGGAAAAAGACAAATAACAGTATGTTTTTAAAACTTTTTCTCTTAATAGTGGATAGCAGTGGAGCTCATATGAATTATATGTATGAGGGATAAAACACCCTTACTGTGACTTGAAGGTTCAAATTTATGACTGAGGGTATACTGTATACTATGTTTCTGTAAGTATAATTCTGCTTTCTTGATTTGGATGACCTTCACACTTAAGTAAGATACATACACAAATGAATGTATAAATAAAGGACCTTTTGAGGTGACGCACATATGTGGTTAACACCTTAATCTGTCATCTTTATTTATAAATAATTCATGATTATGTCTGACAAGCACTTCTTCAGTGGCAAAGATGGAAAACAGATTTGTACATCCGACACTAGGGCAAGTTTTTACCCTACATTGTATGCTGATTCTCTTGGCAATAATTTAGTTTACCTTGCTGTTTGTAAGAGATGTCCTTGCATCTGTGTAGGCAAGATGACACGCCCCCTGAAAGAAAGAATTAAAGAACATCTTGGTGAGATTTATAATAGGAGGGCTCCAAATGTGTTGGCTAGGCATGTCCTGAACAGTGACAGTAGTCACAACTTTAAATTTATGGATGTTCTTCGTGTTTCACTGTTGCAGTCATTACATTTGGGTAATCTTGCTGGCAGGTTGCCCTCAGTTGGCCTGAATTCCAAAGTCTTGGGTCATGCGTCGGCCGCTGTCGCCCCTTCCCTGACGTCAGGTCGTCAGGGGTGTAAAAGAAGCAGCAGACTCCATTTTCTTCAGTCTTTCTTGCTGTGCGGTGCCCGAAGCAGAAGCAGTTCGCAAGTGCCGGTCGGCCGACTCCTGAGATTTTCGTGTTCGAGTTTCAGACCCAAAGTCTTAAATAAAGCTAAGTACCCCGTTGGGGAAACTTTTTTCTTGCTCCAGACCGATGTCAAAAAAAGTTAATAATTGTATTTCTTGTGGAAAGCAAATACCTCATAAGGATTTTCATTCTTACTGTATTCCTTGCCTAGGCCCTGATTACAACGTTTCTGGTTGTCTGTTTTGTGCTAGATTTAACCAACGCACTGTTAAGCGTCGGTATGATTTTGCTTTAAACTATTTTGGACACCGGTTTAATTATCCAGAAATGTCATCGGATGGCAATCCGACTACCGGAGTTCACAAAAAACACAAAGAAAAGGAGAGAGATAAACAACTGAGGTCCAAAACCGACGACGATGCTTCTCGTAAGCCAGTCGTCGGTTCTCAGTGAGGTGCTTTCACAGCCCCTGACACCCGCTACTTTAGAGTCGGAGGCTGCAACCGACTCCCATGTGGAGTCTGCTATGCCTCTGGAAACTCAAGGTATTGGAGCCTCGGACACTATTCCTTCAGATGGGTCTGGAGCCGCTGAGCAGGCACCGGCTTCTGAGGGTGTATTCAGACCTAAACATCTTTACATTAAACCGACTTCAGGTTCAAAGGCAAAGACTAAAGCACCTTATAAAGCAAAGAAACAAACTCAAGAGCCACGTGGACAGGGCCTCTATGCCCAAAAAACAGATGCTCAAAATGGCCGAAGAGTTGATTACCTTGATCAGGGGTTCCCATCCCCCTCCAGATGAGAGGCCTAGGCAAGAGACTGACTATGAATCTTCAGATCAGGTTTCTCTTTCTTCTGATTCCTCTTTTCATCAGGAATATTCTCTTCCCCCCCTATGAGGATTCTGATGCTGAAGAATCTATACCTTCAGCTTCTCCTCCAGAGGACTATTCTTTTGGGGAACCTTGCATACCATGAGGGAGCATTTCCACTGGGAGAGCCAAGATTTTTCAGAACCTAAAAAGAGGCTCAGGGATTTCCTATTACTACCTCAACACAAGCCTCTGGCCATTCCACGTGTGTTAGACATTGTAGATGATGTGTTTTCAGAGTCTAGTCTGACCCCTGATTCCTTACCTCCAGCTCCTGTTAAGCCTGACAGATATTACAGGGTTCCTGACTCTCACAAATTCCTTTTTAAACACCCTGCTGCAGACCCAGAAAATATTTCACAGGGTCCCAAAGGGGTTAAGGCTTCCACTGCAAAAAACCCTAGCCCCTCTGACAGGGATTCTAGGCCACTGGATAGATGGGGAAAAAAGGTTTACACATCTTCTACCTTGGCTACAAGGGCCTTAAACTGTCAGTTTCATATGCTCAAATACCAGCAACATGTCATGGCATTGCTTAAACAGAAAATGTTGTTAAACTCTGAATGTGCAGAAAACAAGGAAATGCAGGATTTATTGCATGTAGCTGAACAAGTTGGAAAGCATACTTTGCAATGTGGTTTTGATTCTTTGGAGGCCTTCTGCAGGGCCGCAGTTATGGATTCAGTAATTAGAAGGCATGCTTGGTTAAAGGAACAATATCTGCCTGATCATGTTAAAGTAAAATTATTAGATGCGCCTTTACAGCATGATACTTTGTTTGGTGTTAAGGCAGAAGAGGTGTTAAAAAAAATGGAGGACAAAGCTAAATCTATGCAAACTGTCAAAGATTTTTTACAAGTACAGCCACCTAGGTTTAGTAGACACTGGCCTACAAAGAATTGGTCCTTTCCTGTGTCAGACAGACCTCAAAGGGGCAGATCCAGATGCCCTAGAGGCAGATCCCAGGTGCAAGGTTCATACCGGTCAAAGCATTGGGGTGCTTCTACCTCCAAAGTTGGAGAACACAAATCACAACCATACAGGAAACAGTCCCAATGACCTCCCCCTGCCGGCACCAAGCACTTATGTCCTAGCAGCACCCTTAGGGGGAAAATTAGCACTTTTTTCACAAAATTGGCACATTATAACCCAGGACCAGTGGGTTCTAAATAGTGTCACAAGGCTACAAGTTCCACTTCCATACCCTGCCTAAGGCAAATGGCTGGCCAGATCTCCCAAAAAAATCAATGGGCTGAGGCGCAAAAACAAATCTCATCCCTCATGGCCATAGTGGCCATTCAGCAAGTACCAGAGCAAGAGCAGGGACAAGGATTTTACTCAAGACTGTTCTTGGTACCCAGAAAGGACAAGGCCTGGAGACCAATACTGGACCTATCTATTTTGAACACATTTCTGGATATACCAAATTTCAAAATGTTGACTTTGCAGCAGCTTCTGCCCATGCTTGGCTTGTGACTTTAGACCTAAAAGAGGCATACCTGATTGTCCCAATCAGGCAATCATGCAGAAGATACCTCTAATTTAAGGCTGGCTCCATGCATTACCAATTATCTGCACTGCCCTTTGGCTTATCTACTGTGCCCAGGGTCTTTACAAAGTGCCTGGCACCAGTAATTGCATTCTGCAGACAGAGGAATACAAATATATCCTTACCTTGGATGACTGTCTAATTCAAGCAGAGAACAAGGACATACTTCTGCAGCATCTGGAGTTTGTGAAAAGACTTCTAACATGCCTAGGGTACACAGTCAATGAAAAGAAATCAAAACTAGTACCCTCTCAAGAGATAATATTCCTGGGTGCAAGCTTAAATACAACTGCCCAGATGGCTTATCTCACGCCAAACAAAGGCAACTGACTACCTATTTGAAAATATTGGCAACAAAGGCCCAGTTATCTGCAAGACAAATTCTGCAGACTTTGGGCTTCATGGCATCCTGCATCCTACTAATTCCATATGCAAGACTGCATATGAGGAAACTTCAATGGTACCTAAAAAGTGTTTGGACTCAACATTGCCACAGCCTGGAAACAATTATTACTCTCATTCCCTGCCTGCAACAGGAGTTTCGATAGTGGGCGAAGGTTTGTCACCAGAACAAGGGACAGACATTCACATTACTCCCAGCCAGGCAGACACTAACAATGGATGCTTCAGATTATGCCTGGAGGGCCCACATGGCAGGAAGACGCATTCAGGGCACATGGTCCTCAAACCAAATGCATCTACATATCAATCAAAAGGAGATGCTAGCTGTTCAAAATGCCATGACAGCCTTCAAGGACCTACTTCATCCGGGACAACTACTGATAAAGACAGACACCACCACGGTCAAGTGGTATATAAACAAGCAGGGGGGCACACATTCTTACCCCCTTTGCAGACTAACCATGACTTTGTGGGAGACAGCATTGACTTACCAAGTACATCCGCAGGCACAGTTCCTGCCAGGAAAGGAAAACACTCTGGCAGACGAACTAAGCAGAAACCCCATGGATCCCTACAAGTGGCAGCTGGATCCGCAAGTCTTCAGCATGATAACAAGGAAATGGGGATGCCCAGACATAGATCTATTTGCCTCCCCTCACAACTTCCAACTAAAAAGATTCTGCACAAGGACTTATCACAGACAAGCATTGAAAGTGGACACCCTATCTTTCAGCTGGAAAAACCTATCAGTATATGCCTTTCCTCTCCAAAGTACTCCTAAAGGTCAGACAGGAGAAGCCAAAGATGATACTGATTGCCCCAGACTGGCCACGCCAGTACTGGTATCCAGTCCTAAAGAACTTGTCTCAATGCCCAACTTGGACCTTACCTCAAATACCTCATCTACTGTCCCAGCAAAATGATCAGATCCTGCACCGCCAACTCAGTACTTTAAACCTGGCAGCACGGCGGATAATGTAGGCATACAAAACACACCTCTCAGTAAAACTGTGATGGATGTCATTTTGGTAGCCAGAAGGCCTAGTACTAGAAAATCTTATGCTGGAAAATGGAAGAGATTCTGTGCTTGGAACCAGGCACAAGGAACTGATACAGCTGTTTCAAACATTCCTCAGATTTTGCAATACTTAACTGAGATGCTGGACAAAGGCCTATCCTTTTCATCAATTAAAATTCATGCCTCTGCCATTTCGGCTCATTACAATGCAGAGCCACCAATCTTTTCTCATCCTTTATTAAAGCAGTACCTCAGAGGAGCCAAAAAACGTAAGGCGTCCAAGGAGATCACCAGTGCCTGCATGGGACCTCAACTATGTCTTGGAAAACTCACCCTGCCTCCTTTTGAGCCAGCTGCTACTGCTGACATAAAGTTTTTATCTTGGAAAACAGCTCTGCTCCTAGCAATAACTTCTGCAAGATGGGTTTCAGAGCTACAGGCACTCATGGCTGTGGAACCTTTTATCATGTTTTATCCAGACAGGGTCTCTCTGAGGACAAACCCAACATTTATGCCTAAGGTGGTGTTCACTGTGACTCTTAACCAAACTATTCATCTGCCTACTTTTTATCCAAATCCACAGAACAAGGGGGAGAGAATTCTGCATTCTTTGGATGTACACAGACAACTTAGATTCTACTTGGACAGAACCAAAGTTTTCAGGAAGACAGTCCAATTACTAGTGGCATATGCTGCAGGATCACAAGGAAAGGCTATCTCAAAGCAGACTATTTCAAAGTGGATGGGGCACTGCATTCGTTTCTGCTATTTACACCATGGCAAGCCAGTGCCTAAGGGCATTAGGCCACATTCAACCAGAGCTGCAGCCGCTTCACCAGCCTTTCTCAAGGGAGTACCAACCGAAGACGTATTAGAGGCTGCTACTTGGAGTTCAGTGCACACCTTTACAAAGCACTTATCTGCCACTCTACTCTAAATCCAGGGCAGGCTTTACCACTGCAGTTCTGCAGGGCCTCTCAGCCGCTCCTAATGCTGTTTAGCTCCAGCCTCCCAACCATAGCTTTGGGACTCTACCCAAATGTAATGACTGCAACAGTGAAACACGAAGAACATGGTACAGTTGTGTACACTTACCATAAATGTAGATGTTCGAGTGTATTCACTGTTGCAGTCCAGGTTACCCACCCGCCATCCCCCTTTTTTCTGCTGGAACTTTTCTTTCCCATATATATATATATATATATATATATATATATATATATCTATACATATATAAAGGAAGGGGCGAGAGCGGCTGACGCATGACCCAAGACTTTGGAATTCAAGTCGACTGAGGGCAGCCTGCCAGCAGGATTACCCAAATGTAATGACTGCAACAGTGAATACACTCCTACATTTATGGTAAGTGTACACAACTGTACTTTCTACAGTTAATAACTCTGAATAAAAGGATGGGTGACTTAGATAATCAAATTGAGTTGAATGAATTAAGATGGATAATTAGGTTACAAACTGATAAAGAGTTTGGCTTAAATGGCTTTGTCCCTTTAAAGCCACTTTGAAGATCCGGCCAATTAGATTAATGAACTAATGATGTGTAAAACTGATTTGCCTGCACTATAAAAATAGAATGAAAGTGATTTTAAGTTAGGTCTGATGAAGTGCTGATATGGAGCATGAAAGCGCTTTGTTTTATACTATGTTTTATTTCGGTTTGTTATTTTAATAAAGTATATGCCTTTTATTCGAACTTTCTTATGGATATCTCTCTCTCATTATTGTGTTCCATTGAGAATTTTATTACTTGTTTGCTTTTGGATAGAAAGACGTAAAATCACCGCTGTGGATGAAAATGTTTTGCTTGTTATGCATAGGTTTGAATCCCACACTGTAAAAAATCAATTTTGTCAATGTATAAAGCCAAACCAAACATGTCAGGTCATGAAATTTATGCCCCAGTGCATGTCTGCAAGGTTAAATCAGCAAACAATCCTCAAACAGTACTTCTTTATACCAAGAACACCAAGAGCCACAAACCAGGAATCACAAAAAATGAGTGAGCAACTCCAAGACAGCAGCAATAATGAAATTAATAGGTTTTATTTATTGCTTTCGTCTTCCTTCCAGTTCCTAGAGATTGCCTAATGGTGTCATTCCAAGAAAAGCCAGACTTCCTTATTATAGTGGCCCCTGTGATAACTGCCTTGGGCGATGCATTTCAGGGATTATGTTGTGTCTGTGGTATGTAAAATTTATGGTGGTAAGTGGACTGCTGTCTTGTTTTTTTTTTTTTTAATAAATTGGGAACATTTGCCTCAGTTATGACTATAATTTTAAGTGATGTACCAGTCTAACTCCTAAGACGACAGTTAGTATTCTGCAGAAAGCGATGTAATCTGCTTTAATTTGTGTTCAGCATTTTCTCCCTTTTATCGGTTGCTTCAGTTTGGGAAGCATCTGTAATTTTTGAGTCACTCAGCAAGTTTCCAAAGTAGAGTACATCACATCTAATTTTTTTTTGTTTTCTTCTTCAACGGCTCATGTGTTGAAGATTGTTCTCTAAGTGGATGAACGTCCTGTCAGAGATAAAAGAACATGTTTGAGGTTTAGTAGGTTATGACGCCTCCTGGTACAATGGACCTGCCTGGGAATTAATAGTCAGTAATGTCAAACTAGCTCTGGAACAGTTACAGTTAGCTGTATGTGATGGTCTCCATTATAACGTTTGATGTTCTTCGTGTTTCACTGTTGCAGTCATTACATTTGGGTAATCCTGCTGGCAGGTTGCCCTTAGCCGGCCTGAATTCCAAAGTCTTGGGTCCTGCGTTGGCTGCTGTCGCCCCCTCCCTGACGTCAGGTCATCAGGGGTATAAAAGAAGTAGCCAACGCCATTTTCTTCAGTCTTTCTTGCCGCGTGGTGTCCGAAGCAGAAGCAGTTTGCAAGTGCCGGTCGGCCGACTCCTGAGATTTTCGTGTTTGAGTTTCAGATCCGAAGTCTTCAATAAAGCTGAGTACCCCATTGGGGAACCTTTTTTCTTGCTCCAGACCGATGTCAGAAAATGTTAATAATTGTATTTCTTGTGGTAAGCAAATACCTCATAAAGGATTTTCATTCGTACTGTATTCCTTGCCTAGGCCATGATCACAACGTTACTGGTTGTCAGTTTTGTGCTAGATTTAACCAACGCACCATTAAGCGTCGGTATGATTTTGCTTTAAACTATTTTGGATGCCAGTTTAATTATCCTGAAATGTCGTTGGATAGTCATCCGACTACCGGAGTTTACAAAAAAAAATGCAAAGAAAAGGATAGAGAAAAGCAACCGCGGCCCAAAACCGACGGCAAAGCTTCTCCTAAGCCAGTCGCTGGTTTGCCGGTTCTCAGTGAGGCGCTTTCGCAGCCCCTGATGCCTGCTACTTTAGAGTTGCAGACCCCTACCGACTCCCACGTGGAGTCGACCATGCTGCTGGATACTCAAGGTATTGGAGCCTCGGACACTAACCCCTCAGATGGGTCTGGAGCCGCTAAGCAGGTACCGGCTTCTGAGGGTGTATTCAGACCTAAACATCTTTACATTAAAGCAACTTCAGCTTCAAAGACAAAGGGTGTAAAGCACCTTCTAAAGCAAAGAAACAAACTCAAGAGCCACGAGGACAGGCCTCTATGCCCAAAAAACAGATGTTTAAGATGGCCGAAGACTTGATTACCTTGATCAGGGGTTCCCATCCCCCTCCTAAGAGGCCTAGGCAAGACACTGACTATGAATCTTCAGATCAGATTTCTATTTCTTCTGATTCCTCTTCTGATCTGGAATATTCTCTTCCCTCCTATGAGGATTCTGATGCTGAAGAATCTATACCTTCAGCATCTCCTCCTGAGGACTATTCCTTTGGGGAAACTTTGTATACCACGAGGGAGCATTTCTACTGGGAGAGCCAAGATTTTTCAGAATCTAAAAAAGAGGCTCAGGGATTTTCTTTTACTACCTCAGCACAGGCCTCTAGCCATTCCACCTGTCTAAGACATTGTCGATTATGTGTTTTCGGAGTCTAGTCTGACACCTCACTTCTTACCCCCAGCCCGTGTTAAGCCTGACTCACACAAATTTCTTTTTAAAAACCCTGCTGCTGACCCAGAAGCTGTTTCACAGGGTTCAAAGGGAGTTAAGGCTTCCATGGCAAAAAACCCAAACCCCTGAGAGAGAGATTCAGGGGCACTGGATAGATGGAGAAAAAAGGTTTACACATCTGCAACTTTGGCTGTAATGGTTTTAAACTGTTAATTTCATATGCTTAAGTATCAGCAACATGTCATGGGATTGCTTAAACAGAAAATGTTATTAAATACTGAATGTGCAGAAAACAAGGAAATGGAGGATTTATTGTATGCAGCAGAACAAGTTGGAAAGCATACTTTGCAATGTGGTTTTGATTCTTTGGAGGCCTCCTGCAGGGCCGCAGCTACGGGTTCTGTAATTAGGAGGCATGCTTGGCTAAAGGAACAAAATCTGCCTGATCATGTTAAAGTTAAATTACTAGATACACCTTTGCAGCATGATACTTTGTTTGGTGTTAAGGCGGAAGAGGTATTAAAGAAAATGGAGGACAAAGCGAAATCAATGCAAACTGTCAAAGATTGTTTACAAGTACAGCCACCTAGGTTTAGTAGACACTGGCCTACAAAAAATTGGTCCTTTCCCGTGTCAGACAGACCTCAAAGGGGCAGACCTAGATGCCCTAGGGGCAGATCCCAGGCGCAAAATTCTTACAGACCCAAGCAATGGGGTGCTTCTACCTCCAAAGCTGGAGACAGTAGATCACAAACATACAGAAAACAGCCTCAATGACTTCCCCCTACCTGCACCAAGCACTTATCTTCTGGTAGCTCCCTTAGGGGGAAAATTAGCACTTTTTGCTCAAAATTGACACATCATAACATAGGACAAGTGGGTTCTAAACAGTGTCACAAGGCTACAAGTTCCATTTCCATACTCTGCCAAAGGCAAACGGCTGGCCAGCTCTGCCAAAAAATCAATGGGCAGAGGCACAAAAACAAGTCTCATCCCTCATGGACATGAGGGCCATTCAACAAGTACCAGAGCTAGAGCAGGGACAAGGTTTTTACTCAAGACTGTTCTTGGTACCCAGAAAGGACAAGGCGTGGAGGCCGATACTGGAGCTATCTATTCTGAACACTTTCCTGGATATTCCAAAATTCAAAATGTTGACCTTGCAACAGCTTCTGCCCATGCTGGGCAAGAATGCTTGGCTTGTGACTTTGGACCTAAAAGAGGCATACCTGCATGTTCCAATCAGACAACCATGCAGACGATACCTCAGATTCAAGGCAGGTTCAATGCATTACACATTTTCTGCACTGCCCTTTGGCATATCTACTGTGCCCATGGTCTTTACAAAGTGCCTGGCACCAGTAATTGCATTCTGCAGACAAAGGGGAATACAAATATACCCTTACTTGGACGACTGTCTCATTCAAGCAGAGAACAAGGACATTTTTATTCAACATGTGGCGTTCGTGAAAAGACTTCTAACATGCCTAGGGTACACAGTCAACCAAAAGAAATCAAAACTAGTACCCTCACAAGAGATTACATTCCTGGGTGCAAGCTTGAATACAACTGCCCAGATGGCTTATCTCACGCCAGACAAACAAAGGCAACTGACTACCTATTTCAAAATGTTGGCAACAAAGACCCAGTTATCTGCAAGAAAAATTATGCAGGCTTTGGGTTTCATGGCATCCTGCATCCTACTAATTCCATATGCAAGACTGCATGTGAGGAAACTTCAATGGTACCTAAAAAGTGTTTGGACTCAACATTCACACAGCCTGGAAGCAGTTATTACTCTCATTCCCTGCCTGCAACAAGAGCAGGGGCGGCTCGTGGCATCGGGCTGCCGGACTGCAGCCCCCTCAAAATAAAAAATAGAAAGAAAAATAAAAAAAAATAATTTTTTGAATTTTCGCGGACTTCGCGCATGCGCAGTAGTCCTGACTACTGTCGGTCTATGCGCATGCTCAAGGCAGTCCGGCAGTCCCCATAGGGGGACACAAGGGGACGTCTGTGCACTTTTAAAGTGCACAGACTCGCTAGGATTATGGGTCACGTCCGGACTGCAAGAGCAGCAGTCAGGACAGTCTCGTCGTCTGGAAGGAGCATTGGGATCTCATTGGGCTTTCCTTGGGATCTCGCGGAAGGATGTACGTTAGCTGGATATATTCAGGTAAGTGTATGGTGCTTTTTACCTTTATTTTACAATGTTTATACTGGATTGTGTGTGTATGGTGCTTATGCTTTACTGGAGTGAGTTTGTGTATGGTGCTTATGCTTTACTGGAGTGAGTTTGTGTATGGTGCTTATGCTTTACTGGAGTGAGTTTGTGTATGGTGCTTATGCTTTACTGGAGTGAGTTTGTGTATGGTGCTTATGCTTTACTGGAGTGAGTTTGTGTATGGTGCTTATGCTTTACTGGAGTGTGTGTATGGTGCTTATGTGTGTGTGTGTGTATGTGTGTGTGTGTGTGTATGTGTGTGTGTGTGTGTATATGTGTGTGTGTGTGTGTGTGTGTGTGTGTGTGTGTGTGTGTGTGTGTGTGTGTGTGTGTGTGTGTGTGTGTGAAAATGCCCCAGGTGCTTATGGTGGTGTGGTAGGGAATACCTCAGGCTTGAACCCTGTACCCTGTATGCAGGTGTTAAAGACTTGAGTTCCCTACCCACCACCATTTGTAAAAATTGCAGATTTTGCCTCATATTCAATCTGATCTGTTCCTCATAATATCTGTGGTTTGTAAATGTTGCAATGCTTGATATTTGATGGTGTAGTAGTAGCATTGTTGCCTCACAGCTGCAGGTTCTTGGGTTTGATTCTTGGCTGGGGTTCCTTCTTTGTGGGGTCTGTATCTTCTCCCTGTGTTTGTGTGGGTTTGCTTTTGTGTCCTCCCATGTTACAAAGACATGTCTGCATTATTTCTTCCTGGGCCTCTGCTGAAAATTGTTTATTTGTTCCAAGTCAGACTGTCCTGATTAAAAAATGTTAAATAAAATTGACAGGCATTTGAATTTCAGACTTAAGGGTTTCTGAATGTTTAATTCCTTGCATATTTGATGGTGCAGTGGTAGTATTGTTGCCTCACAGCTATAGGTTTTCTGGTTTTTCTTGGTTGGGGTCGCTTCTGTGTGGAGTCTGCATCTCCTCCATGTGTTTGTGTGGATTTGCTCTGGTGCCCTGCCATTTTACAAAGACGTGTCTGCGGTTTTAATCCCTGCTGAAAATTGGTTTTGTTCTGTCTGCAGTAAAATTGACAGGCATTTGAATTTCAGACTTCAGGTTTCTGAATGTTTAATTCCTTGCATAATTGATGGTGCAGTGGTAGTATTGTTGCCTCACAGCTATAGGTTTTCTGGTTTGATTCTTGGTTGGGGTGGCTTCTGTGTGGAGTCTGCATCTCCTCCCTGTGTTTGTGTGGATTTGCTGTGGTGCCCTGCCATTTTACAAAGACGTGTCTGCAGTTTTAATCCCTGCGTCTGTGCTGAAAATTGTTTTTGTTCTGTCCGCAGTAAAATTGACAGGCATTTGAATTTCAGACTTCAGGTTTCTGAATGTTTAATTCCTTGCATAATTGATGGTGCAGTGGTAGTATTGTTGCCTCACAGCTATAGGTTTTCTGGTTTGATTCTTGGTTGGGGTGGCTTCTGTGTGGAGTCTGCATCTCCTCCCTGTGTTTGTGTGGATTTGCTCTGGTGCCCTGCCATTTTACAAAGACGTGTCTGCAGTTTTAATCCCTGCGTCTCTGCTGAAAATTGTTTTTGTTCTGTCCGCAGTAAAATTGACAGGCATTTGAATTTCAGACTTCAGGTTTCTGAATGTTTAATTCCTCCCATAATTGATGGTGCAGTGGTAGTATTGTTGCCTCACAGCTATAGGTTTTCTGGTTTGATTCTTGGTTGGGGTGGCTTCTGTCTGCATCTCCTCCCTGTATTTGTGTGGATTTGCTCTGGTGCCCTGCCATTTTACAAAGATGTGTCTGCAGTATTAATCCCTTCGTCTCTGCTGAAAATTGTTTTTGTTCTGTCCGCAGTAAAATTGACCGGCATTTGAATTTCCAACTTCATGTTCTTCAGAATACATAGTAGCACAACCTTTTTTTAGCAATTTTCTAAGTTTATAAGATGAATATTTTAAATTTGTCCCTATTTTTGGGACTGTATTCCCCCATTATTGGCTTCGTCCAGGTTTTTGTGCTAAGGTTGACAGCTATGGCAAGAACTAAATTCACTGAATATGTTTGAGGGCTGTATTCCCTCATTACTGGGTTTGTCCAGGTGTTTTGTACTAAGAGGTTGACAGCTATGGTGAGAACTGAATTCACTAAATGGTAGCCATGTAAGTTTCAGTCTTCCTCTCTTTTACAAAGCAGCTGATGTGGCGTAGTGGTATGTTACTCTGACTGTTTTTTGCTCAGGGACCTTGGCAGTAAAATATATGGTGGCAACACAACATTTTATTCTAGCAACTTTCCAAGATTATACAAGCAATGTTTAATGTGTCCCTGTTTTTGGGCTTTTGACCCCCAATACATTTTGGCTTTTCCAGTTTTCTTGAGCTGCAGTTGAGATGCAGTTGAGTATTGAGTAGATTTTACAAGGAGCTGAGAGCTGCAGGGGAATAGAAGTTTAGTGCTTTGCCAAGTTAATACTATAGCACAACAGGTTGTGTACTTGCTTTTGATGCAGAAGGCTGTGGGTTCTACTCCCACAAGGGGTGGATGCTGCCGTACTGAGAATGTTCTCCTTGGTGAAGATACTAACTATGAGTTCGTTATCAGTTTGCCATCCATTTCCTCTTGCAATATTATTACTAGCTTATCATTTTTAATGTAATATAGGCAATTTATTCCTGAGGGGCAACAGACACTTTATTTTTCGATGAAACCATGAAATATAAAGGTGATTGCTAGCAGCAACCACTTCATTAGTTACAGATTTCTTTAATGTGGAATTATTTAGATGACTGACTTCAGAGATTGTGCATATTTACTGATAATGGACTGTAGAATTGTGCATATTTACTGATAAAGGTGGACTGTAGAATTGTGCATAATTACTGATAATGGTGGACTGTGGAATTGTGCATATTTACTAATAATGGTGGACTGTAGAATTGTGTATATTTACTAATAATGGTGGACTGTGGAAGTCTGAGTAGACTTTTTATGATAAATGTTCTCAACTGGGCAGTTTTGCCATTATGGGTGCATATGGTTTGTTTCATTGCTTACTGGAAAAATGTACAAAACAAATTTAAAACACCCTCTAACAAGTGTACTGTATTGTACAAGGAATATAATTTTAGTACAATGAGGAAGGTGTATCAAAGAGCACATGTATGTTTCATATGCAAGGAGCCTATGATTCGAAAACAGCCCAAAATTAATCTTGATCTGCCACTGGCAAAATGTATTTTCATTGAATGTGGGTTTCAATGCTGTTTCAATGAATGTGAGTTTCAAGGGCAGAGAAGTTTTAATGCTAAGTTTTCATTGTGAGACTGCATTGCTTTGTTTAACAGATGACTTAGTGTTTGTGCTGTAAAATACAAAATAAAACTTTCAAATGAAGTCCAACTCCTCATAGAAGTAAAGCAGTATGCACATTAGTGTTTATGGTAAATGGAGTGAAATAGCCAAGTATAATGGTTCATTGGAATGGCAGCAGAGGCTCCATTCAACCATTATTTTGTCAGGGGGGAAGGGCAGCAAACTCAGACAGGCCCAGCTGAACTATACCTCCCAACTGTCCAGATTTTCAAAGAATGAATAGATTTTTGCTTCTTATTTTTGGTTTGTTGTTCATAAAATTTGTAGTTTTAATTCCTAAATGATTTGCCAGAAGTCACTCAATAATAAGTTTCAGACTTCATAACCTTCAGAAAAATGCATGTTAAAGTAAGAGCTGTTCTATCAACTGTCTCAATTTATACAAGAGCAATTTTAGTACTGTTTATATGTGCCCCCAATATATTTGGCCTTGTTCAGATTTACTGCATTAACAGGTTGAGAGGTACATGCAAATAAATTGCTTTATAGAATTAGGCATAGCCAACCTCTCAACTGTCCCCAATTTTTGGCTCAAAATGTTGCTCTTCCCTTATAATCCCTCCATAAAATAGCAATTTTGGAAGAAAACATGGAGGGTTTACAATTAAGAAATAACTGTAATAATCAAAGTTATAGATTACTTGAAATGCATGTAGATTCTTTTATATTTTGTCAGCTGCTCAAGGTAGCAGTACTAATATTAAAGTGTCCCTTCTTTGACAGGTAGCAGCTGTATTGTGTGTCTATTTTATATTTTTGCATCACATTTTGGTCCATTTTTCATAAAATTGTGTTTTTTGGCAAATTAGTGACAAATCACTAAAGACTGAAGTTAGAAAATGACAGACATTTGAGTTTCAGATTTTATACCCTTCAGAAAATTCATACTAATGCAAGACCTATTCTATTATCTTTCTAAGTTTATTAGAGCAATATTTAAAAATTGTCCTTATTGTTGTGCCTTTGTCCCACTTCTGTGTATGGCTTTGTCCAGATTTCTTGCTCTTGAGGTTGAGAGGTATGACAAGTGTGTCAGGGCCATCACGGTCAGCCAGAGAGATTTCAAATTGTGACATGCTTGTTGCACCCCACTCCCCCATGTAGTGACTCTGGATGTGTCCAAGCAAGGCAAGGAGTAGTTGTATCTACCTTGGATGGGGAGGAGACACTGCATAAGTACTACAGTGGCTTTTCATCTGTCCTTGATTTTGCAGAATGGTCTGGTTTCTGTCATATTTTTGTACTGTTGATTTATGCTTATTACTCAGATTTATGCTTATTACTCAAAGTGCCTGTTGCTCTGTGTTTTTAAGTAGCAATGCTTTAATGACCATAAGGTAAGCTTGTCTGAGATCGTAAGATGCAAGTAAGCTTTAATAAACATACTGTTAAAGAATTGCCAACATTGAAAGCCTTTCAGTTGTTGCCATGCAGAGAATACTTGACTAGATAATGTATAAGCCTTGGGTATTAAAGGACAGGATTCCATTATTTTAAAAAGCTCATTACACTTGTTGGAGACTTCCAGTCATCTCTACAGACTTTACCCGTAAACTAAACAGAATGCCAATCATGTGTGGTCCATAATCCTTTAAGCAATGTATCTTGAGCTTGTTTCTTGTTTGCTTTTCATTTTTTACTTTTATCATGTTTTCCCCATGAAACAAGTTGTCAGGCAGCAGGTCTTTTTTGGATAAGAAACATTTTTACAAGTGGGTGCATCACATAGATTTCTACTTTCAGCATGTTACTTGGTACTTTAATAAAGCTGAATATATTATAATTAGGACTGCAGTGCAAAGAGAAGTGGTTTGAGTTGGGTGCTTCTGGTTTTTCTTATACTTGATTTTGACTGGCATTCCAGTAATGTATTTAAAAAGTAATTTATTTTTTCATGCCTCACAACCTTTTGTTTCCATCTAGATATTAAGTAAGCTGTCATGCAGCCAATGCATTGAAATATTTTTATTCTTCTACACTTATTTTTGTCTTGATTGGACTTTCATAATGATGGTTTGCCACCCAGGGCAGCGTATTTAATTAAAGTTAGTTTTTTGTGGTTTTGTGCATAGCTCCTCCCCTTTCTGGTTGACCACACCCCCTTGACCCCACCCATTCAGCTGCCTCCTGCAGCCCCCCTGTGATTTGAAGTCACCAGCCGCCAATGAACAGGAGTTTCGATGGTGGGCAAAGGCTTGTCGCCAGAACAAGAGACAACCATTCACATTACCTCCAGCCAGGCAGACACTAACAACGGATGCATCATACTATGCCTGGGGAGCCCACACGGCAGGAAGAGACGTTCAGGGCACATGGTCCTCAAACCAAATGCATCCACATATCAATTAAAAAGAGATGTTAGCTGTGCAAAATGCCCTGACAGCCTTCAAGGACCAACTTCATTTGGGGCAACTACTGATAAAGACAGACAACACCACGGTCATGTGGTATATAAACAAGCAGGGGGGCACACATTCTTACCCCCTTTGCAGACTAGTCATGGCCTTGTGGGACACATCTTTGACTTACCAAGTACATCTGCAGGCACAATTCCTGCCAGGAAAAGAAAATACACTGGCAGACGAGCTAAGCAGAAACCTCATGGATCCCCACGAGTGGAAACTGGATCCACAAGTCTTCAGCATGATAACAAGGAAATGGGGATGCCCAGACATAGATCTGTTTGCCTCCCCTCTCAAATACCAACTAAAAAGATTCTGCACAAGGACTCATCACAGACAAGCATGGAAAGTGGACGCCCTATCTTTCAGCTGGAAAACCTATCAGTATATGCCTTTCCTCCACTGCCTCTACTTCCCAAGGTGCTCCTAAAGGTCAGACAGGAGAAGCCAAAGATGGTACTGATTGCTGCAGACTGGCCACGCCAGTACTGGTATCCAATACTTGGGAACTTATCTCTATATCCAGCTTGGCCCTTACCACAAATACCTCAACTACTGTCCCAGCAAAACAATCAGATCATGCACAGCCAACTCAGGACATTAAACTTGGCAGCATGGTGGATAATGTAGTCATACAAAAAACACCTCTCTGTAAAGCTGTGATTGATGTCATTCTGGAAGCCAGAAGGCCTAGCACTAGAAAGTCTTATGCTGGAAAATGGAAGAGATTCTGTGCCTGGAACCAGGCACAAGGAACTGATACAACGGTACCAAATATTCCTCAGATTTTGCAATACTTAACTGAGATGCTGGACAAAGGCCTATCTTTTTCATCAATTAAAATCCATGCCTCTGCCATTTCAGCTCATTACAATAGAGAGCCACCACTTTTTTCTCATCCTTTATTAAGGCGGTACCTCAGAGGAGCCAAAAATTTAAGGCCCCCAAGGAGACCACCAATACCTGCATGGGACCTCAACTATGTCTTGGAAAAACTCACCCTATCTCCTTTTGAGCCAGCAGCTACGGCTGACATGAAGTTTGTATCTTGGAAAACAGTGCTGCTCTTAGCAGTTACTTCTGCAAGACTAGTTTCAGAGCTACAAGCGCTCATGGCTGTGGAACCTTTCATCATTTTTCATCCAGACAGGGTCTCCCTGAGGACAAACCCAGCATTTATGCTTAAAGTAGTGTCCAGTGTGGCGCTTAACTAAGCCATCCATCTGCCTACCTTTTACCAAAATCCACAGAACAAGAGGGAGAGAATTCTGCATTCTTTGGACATACACAGACAGCTTAGATTCTACTTGGGCAGAACCAAAGCTTTCAGGAAGACAGAGCAATTACTAGTGACATATGCTGCAGGATCACAAGGAAAAAGCCTATCTCAAAGCAGACTATTTCTAAGTGGTCAGGACACTTCATTCATTTCTGCTACTTGCACCATGGCAAGCCAGTGCCTAAGGGAATTAGGCCTCATTCCACCAGAGCTGCAGCCACCTCAGCTGCCTTTCTCAGGGAAGTACCGACCAGAGACATTTTAGAGGCGGCCACTTGGAGTTCAGTACACACCTTTACAAAGCACTGTCATCTGCCACTCTACTCTAAATCCAGGGCAGGCTTTGCCACTGCAGTTTTGCAGGGCCTCTTAGCCACTCCTACTGCTGTCTAGTACCAGCCCCCAACCATAGCTTTGGGACTCTACCCAAATGTAATGACTGCAACAGTGAAACATGAAGAACATAGTACAGTTGTGTACACTTACCATAAATGTAGATGTTCAAGTGTATTACCTTTCCTTCTCTGATTTATACTACCTATGGGGTGTATTTGCTTATAGATGGAGGTAAAATTTATATTGGTGTATTTTTATAAAGTTTGGCTACCCTTTTTTGGGGGTACCTGACATCTGGGGCAAGAAAAACTGAAGAAAATGGCGTCGGCTACTACTTTTATACCCCGGATGACCTGACGTCAGGGAGGGGGTGACAGCAGCCGATGCAGGACCCAAGACTTTGGAATTCAGGTCGGCTGAGGGCAACCTGCCAGCAGGATTACCCAAATGTAATGACTGCAACAGTGAATACACTCGAACATCTACATTTATGGTAAGTGTACACAACTGTACTTTTTTGTAAGTACAGTTCATTCTACTTCTGTTTTAAGGCCGCTATCTTGGGGGCCACTATAATAAGGAAGTCTCCTCAAACTAATGTCATGTCAGATTAACCTTCCACTTTCCAAACTTGCTTTAATTTCTGTTTGGCACTGTTACTCTCCACTTAACATTGTGCAAATTGAGTTGGCATCGTTTCTCTGGTTTGCACACTACCAGTAAACGCAATAACATGCATTGGAGGGAAATCATTATTATCTGTTGCTTTGTATTATGGTTATACATGTCTGGTGTTATAGGGGATGGTGCCAAATTTAGGGTGCAGAGGTGGGATGTTCAGGAGTCAGAATCTTTAGTGGACTCCTTGTAAAGCACCGCAACCAAAGGCTTTTGCAGGGGGGACTATACCATCTCCCAGTACAAGTCTTCGGGTTTAAATAGTCTGGCCATGGCTGTATCCAGTGCGGCTGGCATTCTATGCACTGGAGAATAGTGTAGACACCATTTTAATGGCCTAAAAAGATGCAAGAGGGATGCACTCAACCAGTGGCTGGATGAGTTCAGAATTAGCAACATTCCACAGTTCAGTAAGCATACTAACAAAGAAGTCTATAATAGAAAGGTAAGTATAGGCAAGACTGGTATGCATAATGCTCTTCTGTTCTCTTCTTTTCTTTGCACAGCTAATGCAGAGCTCATTGTGAATAGGGAGGCACATGCTGAGGTGTAGAGAGACTAAGGGACGCAGGGGGTATGCAGCTCATGAGAAGTATTATTGTAGCATTTAAATGAATTTTTTTTTTCTTTTCTATACAATTGTAACAAAGTATGCATGCGTATCCTGACTGTAAAAGCAAGTATGCATGCTTCAGTCTGTAGTACAAACCAACTGTAAGAGTCCAGTATAAGACTGTAGTCAGATGTTGTGGGGTCAAATACCACAGGTCGCAAGTATAAAATAGTGCAATCCTTTAAAAATATTATGTAACTTAAATAATACCCAAGTGGCATATATGACCTGCTGTTAACTTTCATCTGTATAATTGGAACAAGTGTATGTGCAATGTCTGCACATTGCAAAGATTTCTTTGAGCAGTCTGTAATTATAGTTTGTCGTTGTTAGAAAGTATGCTTAAAAGTTAACTTCCAGGTAAAATAGTTGTATTATTGTGATAATCCATTGTATATCGAATGTGGTGGTACTAATTTTCTCTTTTTTTTCTGTCATCCCAACCCTTCTCTCTCTCTCTTTTTTTTCTCCATGTGTCATCAAAACGTTTCCATGTCATTCATCTCTTAACCAGTTACAAAATGCTTTATAGGAAAGGGGAGGCAGGCCGACCCCAGTGGCACAGCCTGCCTTCCCACTCCATCAGCTCTGGCACCGATGCCCAGCACATCTGGGACCCAGTCTTGCAATATTGCGTCTGCTACCTCTACACTACATGCCCCCTTAGGTAGCGCTACCCTGGCAGCTGGTGCTGTGGTACCCTCCAGGAGTACTGGGTGAAGGTGGGGATTTTTTTACCCACCGGGAGATGCCAGGGTTGGTGTATAGGGTTGTGCACACCACCACCACGAGGGAGAGCAGCCTCTTCATCTAGCGTTGGCATATAACAATGGTGGTGTGCACAACCCTATACACCAACCCTACCCACCGGGAGATGCCAGGGTTGGTGTATAGGGTTGTGCACACCACCATTGTTATATGCCAATGCTAGATGAAGAGGCTGCTCTCCCTCGTGGTCTGTAGGAGGAGGAGACTTCAAGCACTCCAGCAGCCAGCAGAGTAAGCGGGTGGTGAGGACAGTCCTGCATGTGAGGACCAGATTCTCGCCGTCCCCATGTTTGATGAGCATGGGCTTCTGTTGTCCCATCCGTGTCTTGTCTTGTTTGTTTGCATATGCTTCCTCACCTACCATACTTTCCTGACCCATAAATACCTACGTCCCTTATCCATCATTCCTGTCTTCACTGAAGTTAAAAAAAACAAAAACGTCCATTACATAGCTCTTTCCTTTGCCCACGTGTCTTCTTGACACACTTTGTTCGGTCCAACTGGCTGTACAACATGATTGCATTGTTATCATCCCTCTTTGTTGAGGTGACAGTCCAAATTCAGCTAATACTCTACCATATTTTTATGTTACACTGTTAAAGAAGTGGATAGCTTTGGTTCTACTCTACCTCCATCTTGCACATTCCTGTATTGCTTTCCCTTTTTTCTTCCCCTTGCTTGCCTCTCATTTCACCACTTACCTACCTACCCACCCCATTTTAACACCTTTAAACTGGTCAAAACGTAGAATCGTTCACAACACACACAAGTAACAAAAAAAAAAAAAAAAAAGCAACGGAGCTTTTCACTTTCTGGTCAGTCTGTTTGCTTGGAGTTTGGCATCGTCCATCAATACCAAGTGAAAGTGAAAGGCTCTTCTTTGGTACGGTTACCTCAGAGCAATGCCTCTTAAACACCCTGCGCTAAGGTAATACACACTAACACACCATGAATTTAGCATAAATCATTATTTCATTGCATTATCACTAGTTATTTAAAACTATTGCATACACTTTGATTCGAACCCTGTATCATCTGGGCTTAGGGTTGACCGATGTCCCTATTTGAGCGGGACTGTCCCAGGATCAGCAGCCCAATCCCAAGTCCCACACTGCCAGTTAATATCCTGGTGAAACAGCCTCGCTTTATGATTTATGATTGGCCTGTATGCCGGTGTACGAGCCAGTCAAAAAATGCAAAGCAGAGCCACTTTTTTTCAGTGTGGAACAGTGAGCTTTTTTTTTGGTCTTCACTTAGCATGAAATACCTTTTTTTTTTTTTTTTTTTGTCCCTACATGACCCTGTCTGGGCTCCAAAAGAAATGTGTCCGTGCATTTACACCTGTTGTCACAAATTCCGCTAAGCAGCAGGTGTGTTTCCTACACTCAGTACTCATAAATCTCATTATTTTTATTGATGAAGCTTGCGTTTGCTTGCCGCTTAACTGTGGGTAAATGGGGAAAGCAGTAGAAATGTGTATCTTGTATTTGCAAACAGTTTGCCATCCATCACCCAAACCTGCTGCTCGGCGGTGCGCTTTGCAAAGGGGACAGTAGCATGCATTACTTTTGTTTACTGTCTATTTTGTCTTCATGAAACTACATGTGGAATCACAGAAAGAAGCTACTCTCTCAGAAAATAACACACATTTACAATGCAGCCATCTATGTCCCCCCATGCACTGCAACCTGTCTCAGTACTTGTTCACAAATATATCAACTGCAGTACAGAAATAAATAAATGCTTTTTTAAATACCATGTGCATCTTTATAATGATAATATACATTCAGATTTTCCAATACGTGTAGCAATGTGGACACCTGTTTGCATGTAGTTTGTAAAGCTGTCTCTTAAAGTGTACTTGCACATTGGAAATGCAACACCAAATACTACACATTGCACACTTATCAATCTGGTAACATGCAGAACTTTAACATTTTGACAGTTGGACATGGCTAGCTATCCATTTCATGCAGGCCTCCCAACATCTTCTCTCCAACATCCAGTGCTGCTGTCATCTACTATAAATTAGCCTGCAGCCTTGTAAAAGTCAGACTTGTGCCGTGCTGTTTACATAAAGTACTGAGTTCTCTTGTCCATGTACTTGGGTAGGGATTCTAGTCTCACTGCAGTCAACTGGTGTGTGTGTTTGTCTGCCTAGTCAAAACAGCATAATTAAGTATTCTGCAGTTACCACTCCAAACACATTGGACCCCCAGTATTTTGACAGTTCCAGATGCTTACAGATCCATTTTGTGTAGGCTTCATAATATTTTCTGTCCATCATCCACTGCTGATGCACATCCACTTGCACTATAAATTGGCCTGCAGCCTTGTAAAACTCAGACTTATGGCATGACACGTGCGTAAAGTACTGAGTTCTGTAGTCTGTGTACTTAGGTAGGGGTTCTGTTCTCACTGCATTCAACTGCTGTGTGTGTGTGTGTGTGTGTGTGTGTGTGTGTGTGTGTGTGTGTGTGTGTGTGTGTGTGTGTGTGTGTGTGTCTGCCTGGTCAGAATAGCATAATTGTGTATCCTGCAGTCACCACTACAGTCCTATGGAGTAGCAATATTTTCACAGTTGGACATGCCTACACAGCCATTTCATACAGGTCTCCCAACATCTTCTCTCAAACATACATTGATGATGTCATCCACTATAAGTTGTCCTACAGCCTGAGTTCTCTAGTACATTAACTTGAATCGGTAAGGGTTCTGTTCTCATTGCAGGTAACTTGTGTGTGTGTGTGTGTGTGTGTGTGTGTGTGTGTGTGTGTGTGTGCTTGACATTAGACTGAGCATTTTACACAAGGATATTGCTTGCTGCTATTCCTATCTTCCTGTCAACAGACTGTGCTGATGTCATATAAGCTGTAGATGTCTCTCAAGCTTGTTCTGATAATAAGATCCCTACAGTGAGTGACTTTTGTGCCATTAGATTTGCAGATGTGAAGTATTTCCATCAGGGCAGGGACAGAGACTCGCCTGTAGGCCAGGCACAAGTCAACTAATCCTGTACAATACAGAGTACAGTGACCATGCTTCCAGTCTATCCACATACATCATGGCATGGTTTGTAGGCCCTGTATTTTCTTGTTGAGAAACCCCTAAGGTCTCTCCAGCTGCTGCATGTGTCTGGTGAGGTGCATGCAAAAGGGTGTGTTGTACTGTATTAGTGTTTTGATGAGGTTTGAGTACAGTTGTGTTATAACATCCTATCACCTGCATATGATGGCCTGACTTATGAGGTCCACAGCGTAGAAGACTATCCTTACAACAGAAACTTGGTGGTCGAAGTTCAGATTGTACTGTATACCTGTGTTCCCAGGACTTGCACCAATGAGTTTGACCTGGGGGGGGGGGTTGTTGTCAATGCTGTAATTAGCGGGGAGTTCCACTTTGCAGAAGGCAAATATAATGACACATTTTTTTGCATTTCTTTGTAGACAGTGTGGCTTTGGCACCAATCATTTGCTTGTGTTATCCCCTCCTGTAATATGTAAGCATCGATGTTGGACTCTGGTTTACAAAGTTTGATGATGATTACATACAGGGCGCAATTACAAAGTCTGTGTACTTTAGCCTGTCTTCCAAGTACTAGATTCCAAAAGTAAAGGGCCCAGCACAGATCCTTATGGTACTCTACTGGTGACGGCTCTACTGGTAGAGGTTGATTCACCAACTTTCACAGTATGTGTTTTGTCAGTGAGCCAATTGGCTAACCATCTACCGATGTAAGGGTTAACCTGCTACTGACCATGCAAACACGTAAACTCCATGTAGGCTTTGCACAAAACTTTACATAGAGTTTGTTGAATCCCAAGGAGTTGCTTTCCCTGATGGGAGAGTTTCTCAGTGATAGCTGAGTGGAGGATTGTGTCAAAACCCTTGGCCAGATCAACATAGGTGGTATGCAGTGTCGTACCTTCATCCAGCTTTTTGGTGAATTTGTTGTAAAAGTCTACTGTGTTTAATAAGCATGATCTACCCTTAACAAGGCCAAATTGGGTTGGGTCTAGAGTTTAGATAAGCACCTATGTCTTTGTTGATAAGGTCCATAATGATTGGCCTTTGAGATCAGACTTGTTAGACTTATAGGGCCATATTTCCCAGGGTTGGTTGATGGCCCACCTTTGTGCAAGGAGATTACTACTGCTGTTTTGTACTCCACTGGAACCAAGCCAGTTCTCAGGCTATGGTGACAGAGGATGGTAATTTGGTCTACTAGGTCCTGTTGCCTGTTGTAGATTACTTAGTCATGCACACAGTACATACATAGCTATTTGACAACATTGATGGCATGGGTTATATTTGTGACAGTGTGGATATTGCCATATATATGCCATGCACACCTGTCAACTAGCCTGGACTGTTCCTAATCTCTCATACAGGTATAGCAGTGTCTCTCCTAACATCTTCAGCAGGTGTGTTAGTGTCAGGACAGTGTGCTTGATTACCCTCATACGTTGCTGACAACTCATGATTAGTTGTACAAGTATGGTAGTACAGAAACATCTATGATCACTACTCAGTCACGTATGTTATGTCAGCAACATTGGATTACTGGTGGTGGTATTCTGATATTGTCAATGTTTGTGCATGCTTCAGTTTACTGTTGTCCATGAGCTTGTAACTATGCATCTTACTTGGTGGAGACCTCTGCTGACATTGCTGTTATATTCAGACAATTCATTTTGCACAGCTTCATAATGTGCAGCTAACCCCTATTGTAGTTAACATTCCTGATAGATGTCCTCTCCATTGTACATGTCAGGATGCTCATATCACAAAGACATATACTCCATTGTTATCTCACGTGACAGTCACATAATCTGCACTTACATTGTGCAGTCTGTATTGTATCATTTTGATATGTGATTAGTGATGTTCTTCGTATTTCACTGTTGCAGTCATCACACGTGGGTTATCTGAATGCAGATAGCCTTCAGTCGGCCCGAATACCAGAGTCTTGGGATTTCTGCGTCGGATGCTGTCACCTTTTCCATGACGTCAGGTCGTCAGGGATATAAAACATGTAGCCGACACAATTACATCAGTCTTTCTTGCTGATAAGGAGTCCGAAGCAGAATCAGTTTGCAAGTGCTGGTCGGCTGCTACCTGAAATTTTCATTTTTCGAGTTTCAAACCTGAAGTCTTCTAAAGCAAAGTACCTCGGGGATTCTTTTTTCTTGCTCTAACCAGTGTCAGAAAAAATTGTCTTGCCTGTAGAAAGCAAATACCTCACAGAGATTTTCATTCTTACTGCCTCACCTGTTTAGGTACAGACCACAACGTCCCTCACTGTCGGTTTTGTTGGCCGAACCATTCATCGTCGGGCTACTTTTGTAGCTAAATTCTTTCGCTCTTGTTCTTTGTTTTCCGAAATGGCTTCCGTAATACATCCGACTACCGATCTTCCAAAAAGGGGCAAAGACAAAGACCGCATAGGTCAAAAACTGTCGATGATGCTTCCGTTAAGCTAGTCACCAGTCCGCCGGTACTCAGTGATGCACGTTTGCAGCCACTTATGCCTGCTTCTACAGATTAGCAGGCCTCTGCTGAGACCCATTCGGAGTCCGGTATGCCGTGAGATGCTTCTTCAACTATGGAAACTGCGGATGTCTCTATCTTGGATGGGTCCAGAGCCACTGTGCAGGCACCAGCTTCTGAGGGTGTATTCTGACCTACCGATATTCGTATTAAACAGACATCTTCATTTTTAACTAAATCTACCGAGTTTCTCGGGCCCAGAGTTCGCACTACGCCTAGAAAACAGATGTCCAAAGCACATGTTCAAGCTCCCATGCCACAAAACAAATGCTTAGAATGGCTGAAGACCTTATTACTGTAATTAGGGGAAGCCAGCCTTCCCCTGCTAAAAGACAAAGAATTGAATTTCCTTCTGATTCTACAGACCAGAAGTCCGATGACTCTGACCCTTCTGATTACCAGGACATACACTTATCTAACTATGAGGATTCAGATGCAGAGGAATCCATTCTCTCTGCATCCTCTCCAGAGGATTTTTCTTTTGGTGAAACCTTGCATACCTTAAGAGAGCATTTCTGTTAGGAATGCTAGGGCTATCCTCAGTCCAAAAAGAGACTCTGGGAATTTTTAGATTTGCCTCAGCACAGGACTCTAGCTATAGCCCCTGTCCTGGATATTGTAGATGATGTCTTCATGGTATCCAGTCTTACTCCTGACACTTTTCTCCTGACAATGTACCACCAGCTCCTAGAAAACCTGACCGGTACTACACTGTACCTGACTCTCACAAATTTCTCTTTAAGAATCCTACCGTGGATCCAGCGACCATTTCCCAGGGACCTAAAGGCATTAAGGCTACTACAGCCAAAAACCCTACCCCATCAGTCAGGGATTCTAGAGCTTTAGATAGATTGGGTAAGAAGGTATATACCTCTGCAACTCTTGCCATCAGGGCTTTGAATTGCCAGTTTCACATGTTGAAGTACCAGCAACATATGGATCTAATTAAACAAAAAATGGTGTTACTTCCAGATTGTGCAGAAAGTAAAGATTTACAAGAGTTAATACATTCTTCAAACCAAGTTAGTAAACCTAGTTTACAGTGTGGGTTTGATACCTTATAAGCATCTTGCAGGGCTGCTGTCACTGGGTCTGTACTGAGAAGCCATGCTTGGCTGAAGGAACAAGTCTTGCCAGACCATGTCAAAGCAAAATTACTAGATGCTGCATTAAATCAGGATTGTTTGTTTGGCACAAAAGCAGAAGTAGTTCTTAAAAAGATGGAAGGAAAAAGCTAAATCTATGCAAACTGTCAAAGATTTCTTACAGGTGCAGCCACCTAGATTCACTAGGCATTGGCCTTCAAAAAACTGGTGCTTTCCAGTCCCTCCCAGGCCTTCTCAGTCCAAACACAGGGGAAACAGACCACCAAAACTACAGTCTCAGGGTATGCAGAGATCTAAACAATGGAGTATTCCCACCTCAGAAACAGGGAGTGGTAAGCTACCCTCCCTTATGAAAAAAGTTCACTGACTTTCTATCCTTTCCAGCCATACCAAAGTACTTGCACCCCTAAGAGGAAAACTCACCCTTCATGCAGAAAACATGATGTCCATTACTCAGGAACGATGGGTTCTAAACATTGTATCCCAGGGATACAGATTCTACATCCACTCACTGCCAACCCCAAGCGGGTTGCCAGATCTTCCTCCAAACCAGTGGGCAGAGGCTCAAAAGCAAGTACTTTCCCTTCTCCATATCAGGGCTATTCAACCTGTTCCAGTAGAACAAAAGGGACAGGGTTTCTACTCCAGACTGTTCCTGGTGTCCAGAAAAGAGAGCTCTTGGTGCTCTATCCTGGATCTATCAATTCTCAACACCTTTCTGGTGGTCTCAGAATTCAAAATGCTTACACTGCAACAGCTTCCTATGCTAGCCAAGGTTGCCTGGTTAGTCACCATAGACGTAAAAGAAGCTTATCTGCACATCCGCATAAGGGAGTCTTGCAGGAAATATCTACGATTTAGGGCAGTTCTCTGCACTTCCCTTTGGATTATATACTGCGCCCAGAGTATTCACAAAGTGCCTGGCTCCAGCCATTGCATACTGCAGGCAGAGAAATATTCAAATTTACCCATACTTGGATGATTGCCTGATTCAGGCGGACAGTCAGGAATTGCTACTTCATTACCTGGCATTTGTAAAAAGACTTCTAACTTCACTGGGATACACCATCAATGAAAATAAATCACAACTGATGCCCAGCCAACAAATTGTATTCCTGGGAGCAAGCTTGAACACAACTTCCCAAATGGCATTCCTCACTCCAGAAAAGTAGGCCCATTTGACAAACTATTTCAAACTAATGACCACCAAAACCCAGCTTTCTGCAAGGAAAATACTGAAAGCTCTTGGGTTCATGGCCTCATGCATTCTGCTAATTCCATATGCAAGACTGCATATGAGGAAACTTCAGTGGTACTTAAAAAGTCTCTGGTGTCAACATTCTTAGAACCTGGAAACAGTGATTCCTGTCATACCTTGTCTAAGGGTAGAGTTCCTTTGGTGGGTAGAGGCATGCAACCACAACAAGGGACTTCCTTTCAGTCAACCCATCGCCACCCAAACCCTGACAACAGACGCATCAGACTATGCATGGGGGGCTCACATGGCAGGCAAGTGCATTCAGGGCAAATGGAGCCCAAAACAAATTCCCCTGCACATCAATCAAAAAGAAAAAAGAGATGCTAGCTGTACAAAGTGCTCTGACAGCCGTCAAATGCCTTATTCTTCCAGGACAGCTCCTGATAAAGACAGACAACACCACAGTTAATGTGGTACATAAACAAGCAGGGGGGGAACTCATTCTTACCCACTCTGCAGGTTAGCCATGGTCCTGTGGAACACAGCGTTGAGCTACCAAGTGCACCTACAAGCTCAATTCCTGCCAGGCAAGCAAAAGTCACTGGCAGATGACTAAAGCAGAAATCTACTGGACCCTCATGAGTGGAAACTGGAACCCAACACATTCAAACTTCTAACCCAGAGGTGAGGACTCACAGCAGAGCCTGGAAGGTGGATGGCCCTATCCTTTACATGGGAAAACCTCTGAATTTATGCCTTTCCTCCTCTGCCCCTCCTCTCAAAGGTACTACTCAAGATCAAACAGGACAGGCCAAGGGCAATCCTTATTCCACCAGACTGGGCACCCCCACACTGGTACCCACTCCTACGCAGTCTGACAGTAGTGCCACCCTGGCACCTACATCAGACACCTTCCCTGCTATCTCAGCAGGAGGGACCGATTTTGCATACACATCTGCAAACCCTAAACCTTGCAGCCTGGCTTATCCCCTGAATACACCACCAGCATCCCTTAGCAAACAGTTGCTTGACGTCATCCTTGAGGCCAGAAGGCCTAGTACTAGGAAATCCTGTGCTGAAAAGTGGAAAATATATTGTTCTTGGAGTCGGTCTCAGAGAAAGGACAAAGCTGTGCCCACCTTAACTCAAATCTTTGTTTACCTAGCAGGGCTGCTCCACAGAGGCCTATCCTTGTCATCCATTAAGATTCATGTCTCTGCCGTTTCAGCTCGTTGTAATATTGAGCCACCTCTCTTTTCTCACCCTCTCATCAAGCAACTCCTGAGAGGAGCTAACAATTTAAGGCCCCCTAGGACCTTAGCTTTGTACTGGAGAAGCTCACACTTCCCCCTTTTGAACCTGCTGCTTCAAAAGGGGGAAGTGTGAGCTTCTCCAGTACAAAGCTAAAGTCCCAGGCTGGGGTGTGAGCTTCTCCCACCCCGGCCTGAGACCTTAGCTTTGTATTGGAGAAGCTCACACTTCCCCCTTTTAAACCTGCTGCATCAGCAAAGTTAAAATTCCTCTCTTGGAAAACAGCCTTACTTCTAGCTATTACTTCAGCAACAAGAGTGTCTGAGTTACAGGCACTAATGGCGGTGGAGCCCTTCATTATTTTCCATGCTGACAGGGTTTCCCTCAGGACTAACCCATCCTTTATGCCCAAGGTGGTATCCAGTGTGGCTTTAAACCAATCCATCCATTTGCCAACCTTTTCCCCTAATCCTCATAATAAAGGGAAAGGATCCTGCACTCTTTGGACGTGCACAGACAGCTCAAGTTCTACCTTGACAGGACTAAGCCTTTCAGAAAATCTGACCAGCTGCTAGTCAGCTTTGCTGCAGGGACAGAGGGCAAGGCCATTTCGAAGCAAACCATTTCCAAATGGATAGCACACTGCATCCATTTCTGCTACAAGCACCATGGAAAACCTACCCCTCAGGGGATCAGAACTCATTCCACTAGAGCTACTTCAACCTCTACAGGATTTCTCAGGGGAGTCCCTACCAGGGACATCCTGTAAGCTGCAACCTGGAGTTCTGTACACACCTTCACCAAGCATTACCACTTACCTATTTTTTCTAAAGCCAGAGCTGGATTTGCTACAGCAGTCTTACAAGGCCTGCTAGTCGGCCAGCTCTAACACTTTTTGACTGCCTCCACCCTTCCTCAGCTTTGGGAATCAACCCAAGTGTGATGACTGCAACAGTGAAACACGAAGAACATAGTACAGTTGTATACACTTACCATAAATGTAGATGTTCGAGGTGTATTCATTGTTGCAGTCCTGGTTTCCCTCCCTTCAGCCCCCTGGCTTTCTTTATTCTTTCTACCTATCCTCTTTATGGCCATCTTTTATGACAGGAGTATTTACTTTTCACTGGAGGTGTTCCACACCATGTAATAGCTTTCTGTTTTGGGGGCTCCTGACATCTGGGGCAAGCAAAACTGATGTAATGGCGTCGGCTGCATGTTTTATACCCCTGACAACCTGACGTCATGGAAGAGGCAACAGCATCCGACGCAGAAATCCCAAGACACTGGTATTCGGTTCGACTGAGGGCTTCCTGCAGGCAGATAACCCAAGTGTGATGACTGCAACAGTGCATACACTGGAACATCTACATTTATGGTAAGCGCACAGAACTGTACTTTCATTCAACAACTATCTTCATTTGAATGATGTCCTTCTATTCCTGTGTTGAAGTATTCTAGGTGTAGGATTCCTTGCCTTCAGGCGACTCGTACATCGACTTCTATACAAAAGCTTCAGCTTGGCTGTTGCAGCTATGTCCTTCAAGAATGCAACTGCAGTCCTGACATATGGGTTGTCCTGCCTCAGGCAGCCCTTCGGTCGGCCGGATTCCAAAGTCTGGGTCCAGCGTCGGCTGATGTCGCCTCTTCCCCGACGTCAGAGCGGCTGGGGTATAAAAGCATCAGCCGACACCATCTTCTTCGGTCTTTCTTGCCGCGTGGTGCCCGAAGCAGAAGCAGTTCGCAAGTGCCGGTCGGCCAGCTCCTGTGTTTTCAGATCCGAAGTCATCAAAAAGCTAAGTACCCCATTGGGGAACCTTTTCTTGCCTCAGCCGATGTCAGATAAAACTGCAAAAGTTAATAATTGCTTGTCTTGTGGTAAACAAATACCTCATAAGGACTTCCATTCTTACTGCCTTCCCTGCCTCGGCCCAGACCACGTCTCGGCCTGTGCTTGCTTCAATAAGCGCACACTTAGGCGCCGGGCAGAATTTGCTGAAGACTTTTTTTGGGAAAATTACTCCTATATCATGCCGTCGGAACTACCGACAGCACATATTTCCAAAAAACGGAAGGACCGGGACCGATATTCGCGGCCCGCGACTTCCACCAACACCACGCTAAAGCCTACCGCGAGTGCATCGGTCTCTTCGGAGGCGGTAATTCAACCGCTCCAGGCCGACGACACCGCTTTACCGCACTTCGTCCCGAGGCTACCCCCCGGTGCCGGTTGTTGATTTTCCTCCTGAAACCGAAGCCCAAGATTTGCCTGACACCATACCGTGGACAAAGTTACTCCAGCACGTGGGGCAGCTAGGCCTCTGTGTCTATGTCCATCAAGGCCTACACGTGCTAAGGCTGCCAGCCAGGCTAAGTCTCACCCTCCTAAATCTTTTTCACAGGGTCCCACTTCTGATAAACAGATCATGACTTTAGCTGCAGATCTAATTTCTTTAATCAGGGGCTCTCAGGCTCATCCAGACAGAGGTTCTCAGCCGCCTTCAGACAAAAGGCCTAGGGTTGAGCAGGCAGATACCCTTTCCTCAGATGAAGCCTCTGGTGAGTCAGACCATTCAGATTCCCAGGAAGAATCCTTCCCGGCCTACGAGGATTCTGATGCTGATAAATCCATTCCCTCTGCCTCTCCTCCTGAGGATATTTCTTTTGGGGAAATTCTCCACTCCATGAGAGAGCATTTTCAGTGGCAGGGCCAGGATTTCTCCGACTCCAGGAAAAGGCTTCGGACTTTCCTTAAGTTACCCCAGCACAGGCCTTTAGCTATACCCCCAGTGTTAGATGTATTGGATGATGTGTTCTCAGACTCCAGTACTTCTCCTGATTCTCTCCCTCCTGCTCCTGTCAAGCCAGACAAATATTACAGGGTTCCTGAAACTCATAAACATCTCTTTAAGGCCCACTCTGTTGATCTAGAAACTGTTTCTCAGGGGCCCAAAGGAGTGGCCACTTCCACGGGCAAAAATCCTTTGCCCACAGACAGGGAATATAGGTCCCTGGAGAGGTGGGGTAAAAAAGTTTATACCTCATCCACCCTTGCTATGAGGGCACTTAACTGTCTTTTTCATATGTTTCAGTATCAGGATTTCTTGATGGATGATTTGCAGAAAAAGTTGGCCTCTCCTGAGCCTTTAGATAGAAAGGCCTTGCAGGATTTGGTTCATAATACTCAGCAGGTTAGCAATCATTTTCTTCAGTGTGGTTATGATGCATTGGAAGTTTCATGTAGGGCAGCTATGACAGGGGCCGTCATACGTAGACATGCTTGGTTGAAAGAACAGACATTGCCAGATCATGTTAAAGTAAAGCTTCTAGATGCACCTCTGGAAAAAGACAAGCTATTTGATGCTAATGCACAGGGTGTGTTGAAATCAATTGAGGAAAAGGCTAAATCAGTACAAACAGTCAAAGAATTCCTCCAGGTTCAGCCACCAAGGTTCAGTAGGAATTGGCCTTCGAAGAATTGGTCCTTTCCAGACACTGACAAGTTCCAAAGGGGAAAAAACAGGCGTGCTCGAGGTAGAGGGCAATACCGAGGCTCCTACAGGGGCCGCCAATGGCAACCTCATTAATGACCAAGGTGTTACTGAAGATCAAAGCAGAACAACCGAAAGGCATTTTGATAGCTCCAGACTGGCCAAGACAGCACTGGTATCCATTACTAAGGGGCATAACTCGCACCAAGCCGTGGCTCCTGCCTCAATGGCCTCTGCTTATAACTCAGCACAATTACAGGACTGTTCATCCCAACCTGCAAACATTGCAACTGACAGCTTGGAGGGTTCCATGACTTTCCCCCATATCTCTCTCTCCAAAAAAGTTCAAGAGATCTTACTGGAAGCACGCAGGCCTTCCACCAGAAAAACTTATTCAGCCAAATGGAAGAGATTCAACATCTGGAATGCCAACAAGGGTCAGGATGCATCAGTAATGAGCATCCCACAGATACTAGAATACTTGGCAGAAGTGCTTCACAATGGCCTTTCATATTCTTCCATAAAAATACACGCTTCAGCAATTTCAGCAAAATACAACTGTGATCCACCTGTGTTTTCACATCCTTTGCTAAGACAGTTTCTAAGAGGGATAAAGAATATTAAACCTCCAAGAAAACCACCAGTGCCTGCATGGGACCTCAACTTCGCCTTGGAAAAATTAACTCTTCCTCCTTTTGAGCCAGCAGCATCTTCAGAATTGCAATTTCTCTCCTGGAAAACAGTTTTCCTGTTGGCAATTACTTCAGCAAGAAGAGTCTCGAGATACAGGCCCTCATGGCAGTACCTCCATTTCTCATTTTCCATCAGGACAGAGTCTCTTTAAGAACCAATCCTTCATTCATGCCAAAAGTGATATCCAGGGTTTCTCTAAATCAAGCAATTCACCTGCCTACTTTCTTTCCCAATCCTCAAAATAAAGGAGAAAAGCTTCTGCACACTTTGGACATACACAGGCAATTGCTACTACTTGGACAGAACAAAGGCCAACAGAAAGTCTGACCAACTATTTGTAGCTTACGCTGCTGGAGTACAAGGAAAGGCAATTTCCAAACAAACAATTTCAAAATGGATTGGAAACTGCATCAGATTCTGCTACTCTTTCCATGGAAAAGGTGTGCCAGCCAATATCAGGCCACACTCCACCAGAGCTACAGCCACCTCCACAGCCTTTCTAAGAGGGGTGGCTACAAAGGACATTCTAGAAGCTGCTACATGGAGCTCCATGCATACATTTTCCAAACATTACAACCTGCCTTTATATTCCAGATCCCGAGCAGGCTTTGCTTCTGCAGTCCTGCAGGGCATTTTAGCTACACCATCCTTATCTTGGATACTACCACCCCCAGCTTGGCTATGGTATTCAACCCATATGTCAGGACTGCAGTTGCATTCTTGAAGGACATAGTACAGTTTTGTACCTACCATAAATGTAGATGTCCGATAGATATGCAACTGCAGTCAGGGTTTCTTTCCTTCCTACCCCTCTGTAATTCTCTTTTTTAGGGTCCACTCCCCCTTTTTCAAATTAGCTGGGGATATCTGTTATGGTGTATCTGTTTATTACTGTTGTGCATGTCTGGAATTTATATCCATTCTCTAAATTTAGCCTTCCTTGGAGGGCACCTGGCATCTGGGGCAAGAAACACTGAAGAAGATGGCGTCGGCTGATGCTTTTATACCCCAGCCGCTCTGACGTTGGGGAAGAGGCGACATCAGCCGACGCCGGACCCAGACTTTGGAATCCGGCCGACCGAAGGGCTGCCTGAGGCAGGACAACCCATATGTCAGGACTGCAGTTGCATATCTATCGGACATCTACATTTATGGTAGGTACAAAACTGTACTGTGTGGGACGTCACACATAAGGCCATAAACCAGGGACCCAATGTGTGACGTCAGGACACACAGTCCTCAGAACTTTTCAACTGCAGATGACTTTGCATCATACGATCGCTCTCCAGACGTCGGATCGAATATAGATAAGTAACCCGTTGGGTTTTTGCATTTCTAATATTTTACCAATCTTTGGCATTGCTTAGGCTTGGTTGTTGTAGCATTCAGCTGATGTCAGGGAAAAAGGGAAAGTGCCAATTTCCCCATAAGGACGCCCATGACAAATGCATTTTGTGCTTAGGCTAGGAACACGGCCATAACGCCTGCCCTATTTGTAAATCTTTTGTTCCTAAGACCTTACGTAGTCGCCTTGGAGCTTTAAATCTTTATTTAGAAAATCAATGCCTCAAATGGCTGGCTCTCAGAATGGATCCCGCTTCGAGGCTGCCCAAGAACCTCCGCGTAAGAAGGCCAAGATGCCTAGGCCTTCATCGCCTGCCAGTTCGCACCCGGATGCTCCGCCAACTGCTGATGTAGGAGTTGAGTGTTTGGCGGATCCGTCGGCTTTATCGACCTCCCTCGCGGAGGCCGCTACATAGCTGACAACCGGCACGTCCATGGAGCTTTCTCAGACACCGACGCCTTTCGATGTCGAGGGGGGACCAGATATGGTGGTTCCTTCGACCGGGATCCAGACCTTGGATACAGCCACTGCCAAACCCGTAAGGCCACTCCGACCAAAAAGAAGCAGACAAAACACATTACTCCTGCTTCTGAAGCCCCTCTGGACTGGGAGGCCTTCACCTCTTCACTTATGCAAGCTTTTATGGCCCTTAGGCCTTCTGCCTCCCCAACAATTACATTGTCTCTGCTAAGCCCTAGGCCTCTCTCTGCTTCTTCCATCCCTGTGGCTCCCCTCCTTGAGGAAGAAGATGATGAATCTTCCTACTCTTCCCCGGATGAATCCATCTCTTATGCATCCCAGATTGCTTCTCCCAAGGAATATTATTCTCCTGATGTGGATTCTGTGGAAGGGGATTCTCCACCTGAAGACATAACATTTGGTGAAACCATCACCAAAATGAAAGATTATTTCAAATGGAATACTTCCCAAATGACAGAAACCCAAAAAAGATACTTTGAACTGCTGCAGGTGGAGTCCCCCTCCCCTACAGCTGTACCCCCTGTTCTTCCAGCATACTTGGATGCCTTTACTGCAGCTTCTAGAACACCTGACTTACAGCCTCCTGCACCTAAATGGCCAGACCGCTTCTACAAGGTACCAAAGGAACAAAAATTCCTCCTAAAGCCACCCTTAGCTGACCCAGCAGTGATTGCCACTGCTCCTGATAAACAGCCTAGGTTGTTACCTTCTGCCTCCCTGTTGCTCACGGATAAAGATAGCAGATCCGTGGGTAGGATAGGCAAGAAGGTGTACACTTCCTCCACTTTGGCTTTCAGAGCCATTAACTATCAAACACACATGACCAAGTATGCCCTGGACTTAGTATCCCAAGCCACCTCTGTGCTGGCTTCAATCCCTGATAGTCCAGTTAAGACGGCTATCTCTTCCAAATTGTCCTTAGCCCTACAAGTGGTTAGACACTCCATAAGATGCAGCTATGATGCTGCAGAAGCTTTTGCTCGTTCTGCAGCATCAGCATCTGTCCTTGGGAGATATTCCTGGCTTAGACTACAGAATCTTCCAGAGGACTTCAAGTCCAAAATCTTGGACGCCCCCCTGGATCAAAACTTCCTCTTTGGAAAGCAATCTGCAGACCTATTTAAGAATCTGCAAGAAAACAAGCAAAGAATTACAGGATATAAAACATCTTCTGGTATTCCCTATACCCAAATTTTATAAGAACTACCCAGCTAAGACTACCTTTGTTAGGCGTAACCCGCATTCTGCTGCCTCCTCCTCCAGACCCAGAAAAGGAACTAGAAGACATTCCTCATCCAGGCCTACTGGCCCACCTCCTCAACCTAGACAAGCCTTTCAGGACAGGGAAGGTCCTAATAATGCGTGACTGCCTTACCCATCTGCCCCTCTCAACTCGTCTTACCCACTGTCTCCCATTCTGGCAAAAAATCACTACAGACCAATGGGTATTAACCATTATTCAAAAAGGATACTTTCTATCCTGGAAATAAAATCCCCCCTGGAAGGGCATTCCATTTCCCCCCAAAAAAACAATGCCATCTTTTTCCACAAATTCTGTCAGACTTGAAACAACAAGGCACAATAGAGCCAGTTCCCACAGGACAAGAAGGAAAGGGATTCTACTCCCATCTGTTCCTGGTCCCTCGAAAGGACGGTCCCTGGTGACCCATTTTGGATCTCTCCTTCCTAAACCTTTACCTGCAGGTACCCACATAAAAAATGCTGTCACTTCCCACTCTCTTACCCTCAAATGCTTTCGTGGTCACCTTGGACCTAAAATATACTTACCTGCATTCTCATCAGGGCCTCACGCAGATGTTTCCTGCGTTTTTCTGGCCCATCCTCACACTTCCAATTTACAACCTTGCCATTTGGTTTATCCACGGGCCCAAGAGTGTTTACAAAGTGCCTAGCTCCAACCATTGCCTTCTGCAGGATCCAAGGAATCCAGATTTACCCATATCTGGATGACATCCTTATCCTAGCACAGTCAAATGATTCCCTCTTAAGGCATCTACACTTCACTATGTCCCTTCTACAAAGTCTAGGGTTCACCCCAAACCTCAAGAAGTCCTCCCTGAAACCAGACAAGGACAAGATCATCCTAGGTTGCAGAATCAATACAGAACGAATGAAAGCCTTTCTCCCACAGGACAAGGTTCTATCTCTTAACTTCCCACTTTCAGGAAGTCTTGTTCTCCCAAACAGTCACTGCAAGGCAATTCCTTCTACTCCTGGGATTGATGGCAGCAACCATTCCCATGCTACCATTGGCCAGAATGCATATGCGAAAACTGCAATGGTACCTAACAAATATCTGGTCACAACACCAGAATCACTTGGAACAAGTTATCCCCCTTTTTCCCTGTTTAAAGATGTAAATCATTTGGTGGATCCAACAATAAACCCGGGGCTTCCACTGCAGCCCCCTCAATCCACACAAATATTGCATACAAATGCCTCAGACTCAGGCTGGGGAGCTACCTTGCACTCTTACAGAGTTCAAGCCCAGTGGCAACCTCCCATGGTAAACCAACACATCATTGCAAAGGAGATGACATCAGGTTTTTTAGCTCTACAGACCTTCCTACCACTACTGCTACCAGGTCCTCTTCTGATAGTAACGGACAATACCACTGTAATGTGGTACATCAACAAACAGGGAGGTAGCAAGGCATACCAATTGTGCAGGCTAGCCCTACTAATTTGGGACCTAGCATACTAGCACAACCTATCCCTGCAAGCCAGTTACATCCCTTTGCAGGACAAGCAAGCAGAAAATCCTCTCCACAACACGAATGGATGCTGGACAGGACAGTCCTTCTAGACATAGTCCACCGGTGGGACGCTCCACAGATAGATCTGTTTGCCTCCCCCCAGAACAGGCAGCTGCAGACCTTCTGCACAAAAACTTACTCCCCCCAAGCCTGGAGAGTAGATGCCTTCAGTTTCAGCTGGGAGGGGAAGTTCCTGTACGCCTCCTCCCCTTCCCTCTGATTCAGAAAGTCGTCCTGAAAATCAGGAAGGACAAACCAAAAATCTTGCTAGTGACTCCCTACTGGCCAAGGCAGCACTGGTTCCCCCTTCTATACAATTTAGCCAAGGGCAGTGACTGCAAGTTACCCCACAAGGTGGACCTTCTGAGATGAGACAAAGGAACTCTCCTACATCCAC
>NC_056739.1:1206078313-1206100813 GCF_019279795.1 Protopterus annectens | reverse complement strand
TGCTTCTGAATGGAATACCACATCTTTACTAGTTAGTCTACTTAAACGAATAAATTGACCCTTTACAACTCCCTTTTTCATAAATTTGGGATGTAAACTGTCATAATGTAAGTATTGGTTGACAAAACTAGATTTACGAAAAATATTGCTTATAAACCCATTGTTATCTGTATTGATTTCCAAATGTAAATCCAAAAAATCTATAGTGTCTCCGAAGTGGCCAATAGTGAAATTTAAAAATTCTGTCGAAGTGTTCAAATATTCAACAAGTTCAAAAAATGTCACCTCATCCCCACTCCACAGAAAAAACAAATCGTCTATATATCTTCTATAGAAAACAATGTGCTTTGCTAAAGGGTGAGAAAACAAGAATTTAACCTCCCAGATGGCCATGACTAAATTTGCAAAACTTATAACTAAACACCCATAGCTATTCCAGAGATTTGTTGGTAATATAAATCCTCAAATTGGAAAAAATTATTCTCTAAAATAACATCCGTCAAAGTGCACAAAGTGTTGACAAAACTATTGTCCATGTTTGTGTACACAGTTAGATATTCTCTCAAATATTCAACACCAACTTCTTGATTAATACTTGTGTATAATGACACAACATCTAATGAAACAAAGTGACATGATTTACCATCAATACTTAATTCACTCAATAGTTCTAACAAATGCCAAGAATCTCTAAGAAAAGACTTGGTCTGTTGTACAATTGGATTTAGCCATTTATCCATCCACATAGAAATAAATTCTGTTTTGGACCCTCTGGCAGAAATGATCGGTCTAAATGGAATAGTACTAGTAGTTTTGTGAAGTTTTGGTATACCGAAAATTTTGGACAATCTTGGACTTTCATTGTTCAGAAACTCAAAAGTGGTATTGTCTATATTACCTTGAGTAAGTAAATCAAAAAGTAAAACATCATTTTTCCTAAAATTGGCCAAAATACATTGCTTAGTTACTAGTTTATAGCAACTTACATCACTAAGCATACATTTCATAGCTGTACTGTAATCACAGGCTTCCATCACTACAATAGTTCCTCCTTTGTCAGCTTTCATTATACGCCAATCATTTTTACTAACAATGTAATATAGAGCCTGTCTTTCTCCAATAGTTAAATTGTCCTTATAACTACTACTGTGAAAATGAAAATTCCTAAATTCTTGTTCACACATTTTCCCAAAGACAGACAAGGTGGAATTCAACAAAGGGTTGTAGGTACTTTTTTTCTTTAACTGCATTTCACTAGTTCCAATCTGTGCTACCCCATCAAAAATATATTTTAAATTCAGCTTTCTCAAATATAATTTAAAGTCAATAATAAGCCTTGGAATATTCACATTGTTTGAGGGAATGAAATTGAAACCTTTATGTAACAAAGATGTAACATTAACTGGCAAAGTCTCATGAGTTAAATTTAATACATTAATGCTGTAGTTCAGTTCTTCTTCCGGTACTTTCCCTTCCCTTTGCTCCTCGTTTGTACTTTCCCGGACCATTTGGGAACTTTAGTGTTCCCTGCTTTGTCCATTAAAAAAGGAACATTCTTATTTGTAGTGGAAACAACACTGGCAAAGGATTCATTGACATTTGTACCGTTCATCGCTGTGTTGTCATTTACAGCGGTGTTCATATCAGATACACATTCTACAGTAGTACTCATATTATTATTTACATGGTTGTTATTATTCGCCACAACAATGTTATTTTGTGTATTCACAGTAGTATTATCGACTGGCTTTTTCTTAATAGAATAAGCAGTGTTATTTTTATAGGCCAACATATCCCGTTTTAACTTTTTTTGTTTCCTATCTATTATAGAGGCTCTTATTCTATCAAGTTTGGCATTAATGCCAAAATACAAAGTCGCTAGTTCAGTGAATGCTTACACTATATTAAGAGTAAGGTGCAAGTAGCAATGTCACAGGTGAAGCGTTTGGAGAGAAGTGAGCATGTGAATTTAATAAAATATTTTCAGAGTAGATATAACAGGAGGAGTAATAATACCGATTGTGAGATGAGACCCATTAACAGTTGAAGTGGGGGGAAAGGACAACAATACATTTCTGGGGTCTGTATTGGAACACCAAATATTTAACAGTTCGAATCACTAAAGGTCGACCCTTAGTGATCGAACTGTTAAAACACTGAATGTTCCGAAAAAAAATAAAAACAAAAACAAAAAATAAATAAATGGTGTAGGCAGGGGGGCAAGCCCCCCTGCACCCCCCACACCCCCCGCTACTTAAATTTACCAACTCCGAGACTGCACTACATTGAAGTAAATGGAAATCTCCCCTTACGGAGATCTCTGTTTACCTCTTCGATGTTCTGCAGTTTCACTATTCTCGTGCTGATAATGTCAGATTCGACAGTGTCGATTTTCAAGACTTTAATATAGACCCCATTTCTGATAGTAACAGCGTTCTTGACAGGGGGAGAGAATAATATGGGTATGTATTTATATTCCACCTGAAACTACTGTTGTGAAGTTTAGGAGAATTTGTAGAGAAATGATTAGCTTTCAGCAGAGAGATCTGGAACCTGATTTGCAATTGTGAGGATGTATCAGAAATACCTACAAGGAAAATGCAACACAAGTGGATAGGTTTCTGAAGACGTATGTAAGAATATTTGGTGTGCAGTATGTGAATTCAATAGCAAGAACTCAGAATTTACGTATTATTCCTAAAGATACTGTAACTGGGCTAAACTGGGTAGAAAATTTTTAAATAATTTCATGTGCATATAAAAATATAAGGGGTGGTGATATTAATAATAAGCTTGAATTGATGGAATATAGTTGGATTCTGCTTCTTGAAGCTTATCGTCCACCAGGTTTAAACACAACAGTTAGTATTAAGCCAATGTTAAAAGCAAGATAGGCTAATTTAAAGTAATATATTATATAGTTTTTAAGGACATGCATGCATTTTTATTATGTTTACTGTTTGAGATTGAAGTGCTCTGTGTGATTTTACTGACGCTTTCAAATGTGTATTTAATTAGTTAATTGGACGTGTTTTCTGATTGGGGGGGGGGGTTCATGTGTTGTGATGACTGTGATTTTAATGTTTAATTGATGTTTGATACCCGGTTTGATGAACACTGAAGATGGGAGGTGATATCCAGAAAGCTTTGTTTGTGATACTATATTACTTTTTTGGCATTTCTGATGTCCGGTGTTTGCTTGGGTTATTTTGGATCTTTTATTACTGTGGACTTCACTTTACTGGTGGGTGATCCTATTTTTCTGACTGTGCATTTTTTGCTGGATTATCTCCGGGCGCTATTTCCAGATTGAATTCAGTATTGGACTTTTTCTTTTCCACCCCGCTGCTTGTAGAAGCTTGTTGATAAAGTATAGGTAATGGTCATGGAACCTAATGGTATACAGTAGTCTGGTCGTTCCTTGGAGGATATTTTAAAAGTGACATCTAATCCTTTATTGTTGTAAGTTACAGGGTTTATATCTAGTGAGATTGTAAGTGTGCCGAAGAGAGATGATGACTGTGTCTTCTGTTAAAGCACTAGAGAGAAAAGTGCAACTGTTTAAGTGCTTGTAGTGGCAGCACTTAAGTTCTGAAGTCTATTTAGAACTAGGCATAGTACCGTGAGGCTTACGAATTTTACAGATGCCGCCATACGGGAACACCTACCCAGAGTTGCTGAAGGAATGGCAATTACTTAACTTAAAATTAAGTGCAAATTCTATGTCCCTGATGATGATGAACCAGTTCTTTGAGGGAGTTGAAAGGGACATACAGAAGAAGACTACTCAACTTGAGAGTTCCCTACCAAGCATGCCTTCATTTAGGAATAATATACAATTCTATAATGACATGCTAGATCATCTACATGTCTTTGAAGTATGTTTGGCGGCTGCTAAAAAAATATAAATTGCTCAGAGATGTCAATGATTTTTATGATGGGAAACATTTTTTCCTGGCCTAAAAGGAGAATCTCGCCACAAGAAGTAAAGACCAATCTGGGTTCGATGCATCAGCTTGATGAGATAAGCCTGCTGGACACTCATACACAAGGAGCCAGTCCTCCATCTGGATTGGATGCTAATAAGGTTCCACCTTCTACATTGCAGCAGGCAGTCATACCAACTGGATCTATGTCTGCGGACTCTGTGAATGGGTCTGGGTTATTTGAGCAGACTCTGCAACCACAAAAATCAACCTTTTTTACTCAGTCTTCCAGGGAAAGTGGAGATAAGATATTAGAATTAGTCGAGAAGCTGATCCAGAAGAAGAGTTGTAGAAAGAAAAGTACGACGACCCAGATACATGCATGCGGTCAACCAAAGCTGAGTAATGAACGGTCAGTAGTGAATCTTTTGAGTTTCCAGCTTAATGATAATGACTATTTGTTACTGAAGAAGGGTCTTCAATTTATTCCGTCAGATACATATACTGTTGTGGATGCACTGCCAGATTTAAAATTATTTATATGCAATTTAATCTTAAAAATTACTTTTAAAAATAATACAGATCCTATGCATTTACGAAGGAGACCTAGTGTCCTTATTTCTGTTAAACCACCAGTTTTAAATGCTTTCCACAATGTTTGTGAAAAACAAATAATGGAATATTATGACAAACTAGATGAGAAAAAATATAATTTGAGTCTAGATGAATATCAGTCGCTGATAAGGCTGCAAAATGCCAATGACATTATAATAAAACAAGCCGATAAAGGTGGTGCCATTGTCATTCCAAATAAAAGTGAGTACCTGGCAGTCAGGAATGAATCTTTAGCTGATGATAAAGTGTTTTTGAAGATGGACTCGAATGTTCTTAACAGTGTTTTTTATAGAGTACACAGTTGTTTGTATGATTTGCAATTGACTGGTGATTTGACAATAGATTTATACAATTATTTTACTGTGCCACATCCTGTTACTCCTTTTTTTATATGGGCTACCTAAGGTACACAAGAATATGATGTACCCCCCTGTGAGACCCATTGTTTCAGGCAAGGGTTTGAGTAACGGAGCCCATTTTGTTGTATTTGGAAGATGTTTTGAAACCTCTTTTGAATAAGGCGGACAGTTGTATACGTGATACTGGTGACTTCCTTCAGAAGTTTTATAGTTGGTATCCATCTGGTGACTCTCTTCAATATACTTTAGTAACATTAGATGTTCACTTTCTACGGTGATTCCCCATGTATATAGTATAAAAGCAGTTCGGGAGCATTTGAGCTCTTATAGCGGTTGTACTGCCAGACATCTGGAAGCAATTTGCGATTTATTGGATATACTTCTTACTAGCAATGTTTTTATTTTTGATTATCATATTTACCATCAAGTTTCTGAGGTAGCCATGGGTACCTCAATAGCTAACACTTATGTGAATTTATCACTGGCTAAGTGGGAGTCTGAGTTCATCCAACGTAAATACATGGTATCATGATAAGGTTTCTTTTTTTTTTTTAAATGTTTTGTTGATGATATTTTTTTAATATGGAAAGGAAATGAACAGGAATTGTTTGAGTTTGTCATCCATTTAGAAAGTACCAACTTATTTCGTAAGTTTAAATTGAATTACTCATATGACCCGATCCAGTTTCTTGATATGAACATCTCTAGAAAGGGTAATGTTATTGATACCAGCATTTTTAAACAAGATGTACAGACGAACAAATATTTGCATCATAAAAGTATGCATTCTAAATGCACTTTTAGAGGTTTAGTGAAGAGCCAATTATGAGTTAGTAGGCTTAACACAGATATAGAGAGGAGTCATGAACAAATGCAAGATATGGTAAGTGATTTTAGAGTGAGTGGATATGTGGACAGTCTGTTAAATGATTTAAGGAATCAAGTCTTAAGTGAAAGAGAAACAAATGGCAGACACTATTTTGTAAGTGCAGAAGGATCTACATTACAATTTAAAAGTAATGAGCAACAATGTTTACGTTACGTTATGAATTTCAGTAAAAGAACACGTGGGGGTCATGGGAGTAATACAAAGGAATTAGGATATTTTGTCAGTATTACCCGAAGTTAAAGATTTAGTGGGTGAGAGACCAAGATTTGCCTTCAGAAATTATAGAAATCTTAAACAATGTCTTTGTTATAAAGAGATGGATTCTGGTATTGGTTATAGACAGCTTAATAAGAATGGTACGTATCCTTGATATAACTGTGTTATAAATTTATCATGTTAAATGAGGTATTCATGCACCCTTTGACTAAGAAAGAATATGTATTTAAGCTTTATGCCACTTGTAACACCATTAGTATTGTTTATTTGGCTACTTGTTGCACATGTTCTAGCTTCTATGTGGGGAAACTGTACGAAGACTTAGAAATTGAATTATTGAACATCAATCCAAGATTAGACGTAAAGTGGTTACTAACTCCATAGCAAAGCACATAACTGACTATGGAATAAATCATAATTTTAAATTTAGAGTAATTCAGTGTCCATATAAAAATTATAAGGGGTGGTGATATTAATAATAAGGTGGGGTTGATGGAATATAGTTGGATTCTGCATCTTGAAGCTGATCATCCACCAGGTTTAAACACAACAGTTAGTATTAAGCCAGCATTAAAAGCAAGACAGGCTAATTTAAAGTAATATATTGTATAGTTTTTAAGGACATGCATTTTTATTATGTTTACTGACTGAGATTGAAGTACTGTTTATGTGCGATTTTACTGACGCTTTTAAATGTGTATTTAATTAGTTAATTGGAAGTGTTTTCTGATTGGGGGGGGGGTTCATGTGTTGTGATGACTTTGATTTTAATATTTAATTAATGTTTGATACCTGTTTTGATGAACACTGAAGAAGGGAGGTGATATCCATAAAGCTTTGTTTGTGCTACTATAATACATTTCTGGCATTTCTGAAGTCTGGTGTTTGCTTGATTTATTTTATAAGTTGTGATGTTCTTCATGTTTCACTGTTGCAGTCATTACATTTGGGTAATCCTGCTGGCAGGTTGCCCTCAGCCGGCCTGAATTCCAAAGTCTTGGGTCCTGCATCGGCTGCTGACGCCCCTTCCCTGACGTCAGGTCATCAGGGGTATAAAAGAAGCAGCCAACGCCATTTTCTTCAGTCTTTCTTGCCGCGCGGTGCCTGAAGCAGAAGCAGTTCGCAAGTGCTGGTCGGCCGACTCCTGAAATTTTCATGTTTGAGTTTCAGATCCTAAGTCTTCAATAAAGCTAAGTACCCCGTTGGGGAAACTTTTTTCTTGCTCCAGACCAATGTCAGAAAAAGTTAATAATTGTATTTCTTGTGGAAAACAAATACCTCATAAGGATTTTCATTCTTACTGTATTCCCTGCCTAGGCCCTGGTCACAACGTTACTGGTTGTCGGTTTTGTGCTAGATTTAACCAACGCACTATTAAGCGTCAGTATAATTTTGCTTTAAACTTTTTTGGACGTCGGTTTAATTACCCTGAAATGTCATCAGATAGCCGTCCGACTACCGGAGTTTACAAAAAATGCAAAGAAAAGGGTAGAGAAAAACAACAGAGGCCCAAAACCGATGACGAAGCTTCTCCTAAGCCAGTCGCCGGTTCACAGTGAGGCGCTTTCGCAGCCCCTGACGCCCGCTACTTTAGAGTCGCAGGTCGCTGCCGACTCCCACGTAGAGTCGGCCATGCCACTGGATACTCAAGGTATTGGAGCCTTGGACGCTAATCCCTCAGATGGGTCTGGAGCCACTGAGCAGGTACCGGCTTCTGAGGGTGTATTCAGACCTAAACATCTTTACATTAAAATGACTTCAGCTTCAGAGGCAAAGACTAAAGCACCTTCTAAAGCAAGGAAACAAACTCAAGAGCCACGTGGACAGGCCTCTATGCCCAAAAACACAGATGCTCAAAATGGCCGAAGACTTGATTACCTTGATCAGGGGTTCCCATCTCCCTCCTGATAAGAGGCCTAGACAAGACACTGACTATGAATCTTCAGATCAGGTTTATATTACTTCTGATTCCTCTTCTGATCAGGAATATTCTTTTCCCCCCACGTGGATTCTGATGCTGAAGAATCTATACCTTTAGCATCTCCACCTGAGGACTATTCTTTTGGGGAAACCTTGCATACCATGAGGGGAGAGCCAATATTTTTCTGAATCTAAAAAGAGGCTCAGGGATTTTCTTTTACTACCTCAGCACAGGCCTCTAGCCATTCCACCTGTGTTAGACATTGTAGATGATGCGTTTTCGGAGTCTAGTCTGACCCCTGACTCCTTATCCCCAGCTCCTGTTAAGCCTGACAGATATTACAGGGTTCTTGACTCGCACAAATTTCTTTTCAAAAAACCTGCTGCTGATCCAGTAACTATTTCACAGGGTCCAAGGGAGTTAAGGCTTCCACTTCAAAAAAACCCAACCCCCTCTGACAGAGATTCAAGGGCACTGGATAGATGGGGAAAAAAGGTTTACACATCTGCAACTTTGGCTATAAGGGCCTTAAACTGTCAATTTCATATGCTTAAGTATCAGCAACATGTCATGGGATTGCTTAAACAGAAAATGTTAAATTCTGAATGTGCAGAAAACAAGGAAATGCAGGATTTATTGTATGCAGCAGAACAAGTTGGAAAACATACTTTGCAATGTGGTTTTGATTCTTTGGAGGTCTCCTGCAGGGCCGCAGTTACAGGTCCTGTCATTAGGAGGCATGCTTGGTTAAAGGAACAAAATCTGCCTGATCATGTTAAAGTTAAATTACTAGATGCACCTTTACAGCATGATACTTTGTTTGGTGTTAACGCAGAAGAGGTGTTAAAATGGAGGACAAAGCTAAATCTATGCAAACTGTTAAAGATTTTTTACAAGTCCAGCCACCTAGGTTTAGTAGTCACTGGCCTACAAACAACTGGTCCTTTCCTGTGTCAGACAGACCTCAAAGGGGCAGATCCAGACACCCTAGGGGGGGCAGATCCCAGGTGCAAGGTTCTTATAGGCCCAAGCAGGGGGGTGCTTCTACCTCCAAAGCTGGAGAAGATAGATCACAAACATATAGAAAACAGTCCCAATGACTTCCCCCTGCCTGCACCAAGCACTTATCTTCTGGCAGCACCCTTAGGGGGAAAATTAGCACTTTTTGTTCAAAATTGACACATCATAACCCAGGGCAAGTGGGTTCTAAACATAGTGTCACAAGGCTAAAAGTTCCATTTCCATACTCTGCCAAAGGCAAACCGCTGGCCAGATCTGCCAAAAAATCAGTGGGCAGAGGCACATAAACAAGTCTCATCCCTCATGGACATGGGGGCCATTCAACAAGTACCATAGCAAGAGCAGGGACCAGGATTTTACTCGTGACTGTTCTTGGTACCCAGAAAGGACAAGGCCTGCAGGCTGATACTGGACCTATCTATTCTGAACACTTTCTTGGATATTCCAAAATTCAAAATGTTGACTTTGCAGCAGCTTCTGCCCATGCTGGGCAAAAATACTTGGCTTGTGACTTTAGACCTAAAAGATGCATACCTGCATTTTCCAATCAGACAATCATGCAGAAGATACCTAAGATTCAAGGCTGGTTCAATGCATTATCAATTCTCTACACTGCCTTTTGGCTTATCTACTGTGCCCAGAGTCTTTGCAAAGTGCCTGATACTAGTAATTGCATCCTGCAGACAAAGGAATACAAATATATCCTTACTTGAACGACTGTCTCATTCAAGCAGAGAACAAGGACATTCTTCAACATCTGGCATTTGTGAAAAGACTTCTAACATGCCTAGGGTACACAGTCAACAAAAATAAATAAAAACTAGTACTCTCACAAGAGATAATATTCCTGGGTGCAAGCTTGAATACAACTGCCCAGATGGCTTATCTCACACCAGACAAACAAAGGCAACTGACTACCTATTTCGAAATGTTGACAACAAAGGCCCACTTATCTGCAAGAAAAATTCTGCAGGCTTTGGGCTTCATGGCATCCTGCATCCTACTAATTCCATATGCAAGACTGCATATGAGGAAACTTCAGTGGTACCTGAAAAGTGTTCGGACTCAACATTGCCACAGCCTGGAAACAGTCATTACTCTCATTCCCTGCCTGCAACAGGAGTTTTGATGGTGGGCAAAGGCTTGTCACCAGAATAAGGGACAGCCATTCACATTACCTCCAGCCAGGCAGGCACAAACAACGGATGCATCAGACTATGCATGGGGAGCCCACATGGCAGGAAGATGCATTCAGGGCACATGGTCCTCAAACCAAATGCATCTACATATCAATCAAAAAGAGTTGTTAGCTATTCAAAATGCCCTGACAGCCTTCAAGGACCTACTTCAACCGGGACAACTACTGATAAAGACAGACAACACCACGGTCATGTATATAAACAAGCAGGGGGGCACACATTTTACCCCTTTGCAGACTAGCCAGGACCTTGTGGGACACAGCTTTGACTTACCAAGTACATCTGCAGGCACAATTCCTGCCAGGAAAGGAAAATATTTTGGCAGACGAACTAAGCAGAAACCTCATGAATCCCCATGGGTGGAAGCTGGATCCACAAGTCCTCAGCATGATAACAAGGAAATGGGGATGCCCGGACATAGATCTATTTGCCTCCCCTCTCAATAAACAACTAAAAAGATTCTGCACAAGGACTTATCACAGACAAGCATGGAAAGTGGACGCCCTATCTTTCAGCTGGAAAAACCTATCAGTATATGCCTTTCCTCCACTGCCTCTCCTCCCCAAGGTGCTCCTAAAGGTCAGACAGGAGAAGCCAAAGATGATACTGATTGCCCCAGACTGGCCACGCCAGTACTGGTATCCAATACTAAGAAACTTATCTCTGCACCCAGCTTGGACCTTACCTCAAATACCTCGACTACTGTCCCAGCAAAACAATCAGATCATGCACAGCCAACTCAGGACATTAAACTTGGCAGCATGGCGGATACTGTGGTCATACAAAAAACGCCTCTCAGTAAAGCTGTGATGGATGTCATTCTGGAAGCCAAAAGGCCTAGTACTAGAAAGTCTTAGCTGGAAAATGGAAGAGATTCTGTGCCTGGTATGAGGCACAAGGAACTGATACAACGGTACCAAATATTCCTCAGATTTTGCAATACTTAACTGAGATGCTGGACAAAGGCCTATCTTTTTCATCAATTAAAAGTTATGCCTCTGCCATTTCGGCTCATTACAATACAGAGCCAACACTTTTTTTCACGCCCTTTATTAAAGCAGTACCTCAGAGGAGCCAAAAATTTAAGGTCTCCAAGGAGACTACCAATACCTGCATGAGACCTCAACTAAGTCTTGGAAAAAGCTCACCCTGCCACCTTTTGAGCCAGCTGCTACTGCTGATATGAAGTTTCTATCCTGGAAACAGCTCTGCTGTTAGCAATTACCTCTGCAAGACGAGTTTCAGAGCTACAGGCGCTCATGGCTGTGGAACCTTTCATCATTTTTCATCCAGACAGGGTCTCCCTGAGGACAAACCCAACATTTATGCCTAAAGTAGTGCCCAGTGTGGCTCTTAACCAAGCCATCCATCTGTCAGCCTTTTACCCAAATCCGCAGAACAAGGGGGAGAGAATTCTGCATTCTTTGGACGTACACAGACAACTTAGATTCTACTTGGACAGAACCAAAGCTTTCAGGAAGACAGAGCAATTACTAGTGGCATATGCTGCAGGATCACAAGGAAAGCCCATCTCAAAGCAGACTATTTCTAAGTGGTTAGGCCACTGCATTAATTTCTGCTACTTACACCATGGCAAGCCAGTGCCTATGGGTATTAGGCCTCATTCCACCAGAGCTGCAGCCACCTCAGCAGCCTTTCTCAGGGGAGTACCAACCAGAGACATTTTAGAGGCGGCTACTTGGAGTTCAGTGCACACCTTTACAAAGCATTATCATCTGCCACTCTACTCTAAATCCAGGGCAGGCTTTGCCACTGCAGTTCTCAGGACCTCATAGCCTTACTGCTGTCTAGTTCCAGCCTCCCAACCATAGCTTTGGGACTCTACCTAAATGTAACGACTGCAACAGTGAAACACGAAGAACATAGTACAGTTGTGTACACTTACCATAAATGTAGATGTTAGAGTGTATTCACTGTTGCAGTCCAGGTTACCCACCTGCCTTCCCCCTTTTTTCTTTTGGATCTTATCTTTCCTTCTCTGATTTATACTACCTATGTGGTGTATTTGCTTTTAGATGAAGGTAAAATTTATATTGGTGTATTTCTGAATATATATATATAAACTTTGGCCACCCTTTTTGGGGGCACCTGACATCTGGGGCAATAAAAACTGAAGAAAATGGCGTTGGCTGCTTCTTTTATACCCCTGATGACCTGACGTCAGAGAAGGGGCGACAGCAGCCGGCGCAGGACCCAAGACTTTGGCATTCAGGCCGGCTAAGGGCAACCTGCCAGCAGGATTACCCAAATGTAATGACTGCAACAGTGAATACACTCGAACATCTACATTTATGGCAAGTGTACACAACTGTACTTTTTCCATGAAAATGTGCATTTAATTGCAAGCTTCGACACCTATGCAATAACTATGTCAGCATACACACCAGTAAAAAAAGGTAAAGATGCAAGCAGTGATGTAAAAATGAGACATTGCCTTTTTTCCCCTACTTATCTGTTAAACAGAGGGGAATTTAAGGAATTTTTAAATCTAATCATGATTCAAGAGTTATTAGGGAAGATACAAGTTACTTCATAAGAGATAGTGAAAGGGTGTGCTAAAAAGAAAATGGAGTTTAAAAACATGGTAGGAATGAGAGAAATGAGAAAGAAGCAATCTGACTTATTTAAAAGAGTTGACAAATTATAAAGTATTGCATAAGAGGGAGAAACTCACAAAGCAAGATGAGCAGCTGAGAATGCTAAAAGGAAAATAGTGATATTTGGAAAATATGCACGAGTTTAGAATAGTCACTGTTTTGCAAATCTTGCTATCTCTAGAGTGCAAAAACTGTTAACACAATTGCTTGGACAATATAAATTGGAAGGGGTTATGGCCCACCATAAGTAGTCTGTTTCAGGAAATACACTCAGAGATTCTGTAGAGATATTTGGAAGTTTTTATGAATTTTGTATAAAGTAGATGAATAGGGAACCAAGAAAAGGGATGCATAGAAATATTAATGAAAGACTTAATTATTTTGAAGCAGGCTAGAGGAAGATGAGGCTCAGAAGTTAATAGCAAAGATTGTATCATCAGTCAACATGGAAGTTTCCAGAAACTTGGTATTCCAGGATAAATTTGGAAGGTAGGAGGGAAGATGGTGATTAAAATGTCTGGAAGGCTTTGTTTACACTGTTTTAAAAGTGTGTATGGGTACCAGCATCATGAAAGAAAGCTGTTGGGTGCATTACTGAAAAAAGGATAAATACCCTTCAGATCCACCTTCATATTACACCCATTTTAGTTTTAAACTATAATCATAAAATGATAATATTTATATTAAAGAGAATGACAAAGATTTTTTATAAAATGGATAGAAATGGATCATTGGGAGTTTGTGTAAGGAAGGCAAACACTCAGCATTAATAGATCAGTGGTGATCTAGAGAGAAGTAGAGTGTAAAAAAGTTGCTGTTATTAGTGGGTCTTGATACATGAAAAGCATTTGATAGAATCAGATGTGATTTTATGAGCAGGGCAGTAGTAGCATTTGTATTTCGTGATGGAATAAAATCAGTAATTAGGAGTGTTTATGAAAGGTTGGCAGGCAAGGTTGCTGTCTTGACAAGCTGTGTTTGGAGTAAACAGGCAGGGATGTCCTTTTCTCGTCAGTCATTTTCATTATATTTAGAGCAGTTGGCAAAGAAAAAAGGTCAAATTCTAGGATAGAACTGGTATGGTAATAAAGAAAAGTCATGTTTTATTGTATGTTGAAGTCCATAAATGGACATTGTAGTGTTGTGAAATGTTTAGAGAAAATTTCAAGTAATATTAGTTTGTAAAATAAATGCTGTAGTAATAAACTGTATACAGGGGTGTGAAATGGTCCAACAATACTTATTTATGAGGACATAAGATGAAATATTTAGGTGTATAGATTAAAAAGGATTCTGTTATGACAGCTGGAGATGTGTATAGAGACAAAACAAAAGATAATACTGAAATTAAGAAGCCAGAAGCTTCTGATTTTGAATATGGGTAGTAAGATACACGCAGTGACAGCATTTTAGTCCATGTAGTCTTGTATATAGATCTGGCATATTTTTATCAAAGAACAGAAACTGTGGATGAGAATAAAAAGTTGAACTAATTTATTTGGGAGGGGAAGAGGGCAGAAAATAAGTGGGTAAGGTGATTCTCTCTGAGAACAAGGTGGTTTAGGGATAATTGATTTGAATGGGTATTTTAAAGTTATGCCGATAAGTGTATATAACTCGAGCAGAAAGTTATAAGTCAAAGTGGAGAAGAATAATGATGAAATGGGGTGGGGGAGTGTGAGAGAAAATGAGGCTATGATTTTGGATGCATGTCTTTAAGCAGAGTAGTAACCATTCAGAATATTATAGTCCCAAAGCAGCAGCTTTCTAAGAACTTTGCTGGCTAGGGAATGGAGAAAAGATATTTTATGAATGGAGATGACTACAAGGAGGGTATAGGAAATAGGCAGAAGGAGGCTGGAATTCACTGGAGGAAATAAGCAGAGGAGCAAATTTCTCTAGAGGAAAAGTTAAAAGAGTGGGATGAGGCCAAGTAGGAGTTTAGACTGCAAGTTACAGATAACCTTACATATCTGTGATTGATAATAGAGTAGGCGAAGAGAAACTGTTATAGGAGTGCTAAGTGAAAGAAAGACCAGCTCTGGTGGAGTTTTCAGTAGAGTCTGTAAGAGAAGATGCTATTAAATAAGATGATTAGTGGGGTATATAAAATATTGCATGATAACTATAAGAATCCGTCAGAGAACATTAGAAAAGACTGGGAAAAGAGAATAGAAAGGCGGATTATTAAGGAACATTGTGAAGAAATCTGTAGGTCTCCCAATTATGCGACAAGGCCCAGAAAGTTTAGTATTTCTGCATGGAAGTGTACACATCTTTCAGAGGTTACTAGGTACAGTTGGGGGTCATATTGTTTACTTAGTTCCTTGATTGCACTTACAATCCTGTGTGAGCAGTCACATTAGTCAGTCCCACAAGATGTTGCAACTGTAAATACTTCTCATTTCTCTCTACTTCGGTGTCTGTTAAGACCTTCAATAATTCCTGTATGAGACTGGGTTAAAAAAAAAAAAAAAAAAACATAGCAAGAGGACCAAACTGCTATCAGTTCGGTGAGCACACAGTAGGGTGGTATCAGCAAAATGTGGTTTGTAAATTACATAGAAAACCAATTCAGTCAATCCAAACATATGGCAGTGGATTAATGATTGTTTTATTGGCATGTCCCTGGCCAATCTGCCTGTTTACATACTGTTTATGTCTTAGAGCACACAGTGTGCAGGAAGAGGTAAAAACAGATGATCTAATGTTGACAATTTTCATTCATTCCTGACTCTGACGATACTGTAGCTCTTGGTCAACTGAAAATTCTTGAGCTCTTCCCTACCCGTAATGTACCAACACCTAGCATACCTCAGATCTTGTTTGCCTCTTTTGCGTATAGATGTGGTCAGCATGCTCTTGAGCATATCTAGAGATAAGTGAGATGTTTTGTTTATTAAGAATTTTTTTCCCCTGAATTCTTTATATTTGTATAATTGAGTATTCATGTTACCACTGCTGGTATTCTCTTTCCTGTATCCATAAAGACTTCCTGACTTTCACTTTTACACTTTTGCGTATTCTCTAGTGCCATTGTTGGTACTTATTTGCCTGTTATCTTTTCCTCCTTACCCTACAAAATATAAAAAATAGTAAAAATAATATTCTTTTATCTTTATATATTTTTTCCTCTTTTTGTTGGTTGGATATTTTTCACAAGATATCTGAGAAAAGATTCAAGACATATAGAAAGTGCATCCGTAAGTTGCCTTATATTGACGTCCATGACCTGTGTGTCTGTTGTTTGGGCCCTGATCATCTTAATATTGATTGTGACATATGCAGTGGCTTTAATCCACGTGTTTAAGTGGACAGGCAAAACAAATTAATTTTGAAAGGGTTACTGCTGACTTTTTTTCCAGAAGCCATATCTGGAGCTCAGCCCTCCAAAACATCTTCTCAGGCCACTCCTAAAAAGTCCCCAAAGAAATCCGGTTCTTCCACTTCATCCATGGAGCCCTCTCAGAAAATCAAGAAAGGATTCAAAGCCATCTGATTCCAAGATGTCTGCTGCACCTCCCAAGATGCCATTATTTTAGAGTTCTTTGGCTCCGAAGATTATTCCTAGGGTCCAATATTCTCTGTCAATTGATCCTGTTCCTTCAAGGCTTCCATCTCTCTTCCTCAAGAGACAGCAGTCCAAGTTGCCATCCATGTCTTCATCTTGTTCTTCCAGGAGTCTAACAGAAGCCGATATGGATAAAATGATGAGGAAGCTCCACTCAGCGCAAGTACAGATGGGGGTTCTCCTGGCTCCGATCTTCGAAACGGGAAGCCTTAGCTAGCTCTACCCCTCCAGTAATGGCTCCTTTTCTGATATGACACGTTGATTTGCAGTCCTTGGATCCTTGTCTGCCAAGACCAGCTGGTTTGGATCCAAGAGTACTGGTGTCCTCGGATCTGAAAATTTCTCTGAGAGCACCGGCTCTGGCGAGTTTGGAGCCTAGAGGATCTCGGAACCATAGTGTCCTGATCAGGTCCGAGGTGTTGTATTCTACTCCAAAGTTTTCAGAGTTGTCTCTACCCCTTGCAGCCTCAGCCTTGGAAAGCTCGGCTCTGGCCTTTGCCTTGGGTGGATTGCATTTGGGTCAGACGGAGCTACTGGGACAGAAGCATGGCTTCTCTTTTCTATTGGCTTGATTCTTCCCGGGGTGGTCTGCCTTCGAGGTAGTGGAGAGAAGTGTTCTCTGCTTCAGTAGGACAGAGGATTTTTTCCCCCAGACCCAGATTTCGATGAAGGGGAAGGGTCCCCCAGATCACCACCCAAAGATGTCTCATTTGGAGATATTCTGGAGATCCTAAAGCAATGAGGAAGTTGGTCCTCCCAGAATCCTTCCATGGAGGAATCAGTCTTTCTGGAGGCATTTAGATATGTCCCATCTACCTCCTGGGTGACTTCGCCCACTGATGAGTGCATTGCTTTGATCTGGCAGCAGGTGTGGAAGGAACCTGTTGCAATTAAACCCATCCCCAAGAGACAAGACCGTCATACTCAACAGGAAGGGAACACTCGCACAAGGGAGTGCCTGTAGATGCTATGGTTGTGGCTGTGGCCACGATGAAGGAATTTGCGGAACAATGTTCCACTGCCCATCCCCCTAATAGAGAGTCCAGGGCTTTGGACAGATTTGAGAAGCATGTCTGTGCTTCATTGACCGTTGCTCTTAGGTCACTGAATTACCTGACACACTTTACAAAGTTACAAAAGAGATTTGATTAAGGAGTTGTCAGAAACTCTTTCAGGGTCCACTACTGCAGAGGCTCAAGCTGTGGTAGCCTCACAGTTGGCAACCTTTCAGCCCATCTCCAACTCATCTATGAGGCTTATCTCTGATTCTGATGGGGACATCAACGGCATTGGGTTGAGGCATCTCAATAAGGAGACATCCCTGGATCCGCTTGTGTTGTTTTGCAAACCCCTTCATGTCTCTGGTTTCTGTATGCTTATCCACCAACCCATGAAATCTGATGAAGGCAAACTAAATAAATGCCAAAAAACAGCAACGTATTATGGAATCCAACTCCACTCCAAATGTCCAAATCAAAATAATGGATAGGCTCCAACTTGTTAAGATATTAGACTACTTTTTAATGAACAGTAAAAACCAGTGTTAGCACTTTCGTTTAAAACACTGTTAAATGTCATCAGACATGATGAAGTTTAACAACGTTTTAAATGAAAGCACTAACATTAGTTTTTACTCTTAATTAAAGTGGTGTAATATCTTAACAAGTTGGAGCCTATCTATTATTTTGATTTGGGCATTTGGAGTGGAGTTAGATTCCATAATACATTGCTGTTTTTTGGTGTTTATCCACCAAACTCCATTGATTCCCAAATTCCTACAGAAAGCTGTATGGTTGAAGCGCAAAGTCATCCTCATTGCACCTTATTGGCCTCAACAAGTTTGGTCTTCCCTTCCTTTGGCCTCATCTGATTAACCCACCTTGGATTCTGAATCCAGGATCCATTTCCAGACCTCCCTTCTCACCCGACAGACATGATTCACTCGGGTATCTCAAATCTAAAGCTGACCGCATAGTTTATCTGTTTCCATTAATAGCCAGACAAACTATGCTCTCATTCCCTGTCATATACTTTTGTCTTCCCATAAAGCTTTCACTAGAAAAATCTACAAGAGTAAGTGGAAGAGGTTTATTTGTTTGGGCTCATCAAAAAAGTATTGATTCTTTTTCAGTCATTACGCAAAGTGTATAAGAATTGTTGGCAGAAATTTTTAATGAGGGAGCTAGTGCCTCCACCATTAAAGTTCAATTGGCAGCAATATCTAACTTTTGTGTAGGAGTTGACAGTTCTTCTCTAGCTTCTACTAAAATATGCAAGGCCTTTCTAAGAGGCACTCTTACTTTGACCACCTTATAAAAGATCCTATTCTTCCATGGGATTTGAATCTTATTCTGCAGGCCTTAATCCATTCCCCTTTGAACCAGCTGAAAAATGTGATCTTAAATTTTTGACATGGAACACATTATTTGTAGTGGCTATTACCTCTACCAGGAGAATTTTAGAACTCCAAACATAACCCACTAAACTTCCTTACTTGATTTTCCATAAGGATAGGGTGACATTAAGAACCAACCCGTCCTTCCTAAGGTGGTGTCAGAATTCAGTATCAATTAATTGATTAACTTGCCCATTTTCTTCCCCAAATTCGAAAACAAAGGTGAATACTTGTTGCACTTATTAGATGTTCATAGACCACTGTGTTTCTACTTACACAGAACGAAAGACATTAGAAAATCTGGCCAATTACTTGTATCTTTTACAGATGACAAATTGGGCAAGTTTGTCAGAAAAGTGAGATGGAGTACAGACGGCATAGCCTTTGTCTATAATAAATCGGGCATTCCATTACCAAAACCTTTAAAAGCTCACTCTCCAAGATCTATGGCAACCTTGTCAGTATTTTTATCTGACCATTCCATGGATGACATATGTGCAGCTGCTACTTTGGCTAATCTTCATTATAAATTGGATCTGATCTCAAGGGGAAGAGCAGCCTTTGGTTCAACCATCCTCAGGAATATCCTTCCTTAGAGTCCACCCAGGATATAAGGTAGTTGGAACCCTGTCCTAGTAGTTGAGGAATGAATGAAAATTGACAACATCAGATAAAGTTATGTACTTACCATAATATCCTTCTGTGCTGTCCATTTTTGTTCTTTTTCAGCTTCCCACTCACCAATCCCCAACCTTTGTCATCTTAGACTTCTGGAAGAATGAGCTGCTATTAAGACACCACTATGTCTTCTGTGGAACTCCAGATACTGATTAGATCTGGGATATGTTAGGGTTTAGTGCGTTATGGGGATGGAGGGGCTTGAGAGTTCTCAGTTGGCCATGAGCTATAGTACTGATCGAGTTGGATGCGAGGATCAGATCTGAAACCAGTGGTTGAGGAGGAATGAAAATGGACAATACAGATGAAACGTTATGGTAAGTACATAACTTTTTTATTTTACAAATGAAACAAAAAAACTGTCCCACTCATCTTTGCATAGCTGTTTTCAGACTGTAAGTACAGTATTTTGCATGCAGGGTTCACAGCCCTTTGAGGTAACTCGGTCAGCTACACTTCACACAAAAACTCAGCCCCACATAACCTGTCCAACAACCAGACTGTATAGTAAAGGTTATAGCTTTAGGCTTTGGATAGACCTTGCTTCCAGCTTCACAAAACTTTCCATGGTTTACTTCAGGCAACATATATAACAAGCCCTGATAGGTACCATCCAATTCTAAGAAGCTTGAAATTTTGGACAGAACTCTATCCCTGTCCAGTGGTAATCCTCCAGCTATATGAAACCAGCTTTCTTGTCTTTCTTGTTTCAGGCTACAGCCTTTTTATGTACAGATAATTGGTAATGTGTTGCACTATTTTATCTAATGTAGTCAGTCGCCTTACTGAATTAGTGACGATTTTAAAGGCATAAATCATGCCTAAATGCATTTCAACTACCCTGCCATTAACTGGGAAAACTACTCGTGTACCAACACCTTTGCCCAACGGTTCTTGGAATTCATAAATTCCAACGCCCTGGATCAACTAATCCATAGGTCCCACCAGGGGCTCCAGTATCCTGGACCTGGTCATTACCAACATGGGAAATCGATGCTCCACACTAATGGTCATACCCTCGTTGGTTAGGTCTGACCATAAACTAATCACCTTTGACATCCACATCCCCCCCCCAGTAAGGAAACATCTGTAAAAAAAACTTCTCCAAGGGCAACTTCATGCTACTCAAGTCAGAAGTGACAAACTTCATGACACCCATGCAGACGGGAACTGAAAGTTCAACTGCTGAATCCTACACTGAAGCACTGTATGAGCACATCCACTCATGTATGAATCGTGCCATCACAAATAGAACCAAGATGCTATCCTCCAAAAAAATGGAACCAAGATGCCATCCTTCAAAAAAGGAAGCCAGTCTGGTGGTCCCCTCTCATGAACAAACTATACAACAGAAGGAAGAAACTGTTGCAGAAAAAAGGAAAATCCCAGGATGCAAAAAACTCCCTTACCAGCCTCAGTAAGAAGCTCAGATCCCTCATAAAATCCTCCAAAGCTAGTTACGAAAATAAAATTGCCAAAGATTCCAAAGACAACCACAAGGCATTCTATAGCTATGTCAAGATTCTAAATGGCAATGCTCAGATCTGCTCTGAGCTGCAACAGAATAGCATTAAATATACTGATCCCAAGGACATTACTAATATCCTGGCAGATCGATTCAGTGCCAACCTCACCCCCTAAAGGGCCCATCTCAATACTGAAAGATTGCCAAATTCCGGTAATCACAGCCACACAGGTAAAAACTGCACTCTCCAAAGCTAAAAATATAGCATCCATGGGACCAGACAACATCCCGGGCTGTGTACTACATGAATTACAAAATGAACTGGCACCTCACCTTAGTGTCATGTTTAATCATAGCCTCACCTCAGTCTTCGTGTCCACTAAGTTGTGCACAGCTACAGTTATCCCACTCCACAAAGGGGGATCCACCTTGGATCCTGGGAACTAACGTCCCATCAGTCTGATGAGCCTAATCTGCAAGGCCATGGAGCGTATTATCATGGAACTTATAAACAAAGACATTGGCAATCTTCAAACACTGGACCCCACCTAGTTTGGGTTTGTGAAGGGCCAATTGTGTCTCCTGAACCTGATTGACTTCTTCAAATCAGTCTCCAGAGCCGTGGACGAGGGTAAGGTGGTCCACATAGCCTATCTGGACCTCGCCAAGGCCTTTGACACCATCCCCCACTCTGGAATCATAGATAAACTTTCTAAGCTGGGCATAAATCCCTACGTCACTTGATGGGTTTCCAACTGGCTTATTGACAGAAACCACACTGTAAAAGTAGCCGACTCCAAATCCAGCTCCAGAGAAGTGACAAGTGGAGTACCTCAGGGTTTAGTTCTGGAACCGCTCTTGTTTGGCATCTACTTCTCTGAAGTACAGGCCAACACTAAGGGACTCTGGCTAACAAAGTTCGCAGATGACTGCAAACTGGGAGCCATTAATGAATCTCCAAATGATGTGGATATTCTACAAAATGACCTTACAGAAACAGATGTTTGGTGCCAGAGCCATGGGCTCAGGCTCAATACCCAGAAGTGTGTAGTTATCCCCTTTAGGAAAAAACATGTACCCATGAATTACCACATAGGTGGCAGTACACTAAACACCGAAAGTGTGTTAAGAGACTTAGGAACACAGGTGGACAGTGATCTCCCCTTCGATAACCACATCGCCACAACAGTCAGGAAATCCTTCTATGTGGCACACCTCATCACTAAGGGCTTTTCATCCAGAAAAAAAGAGGTCATTGTCCCACTGTACTCATCCCTCATTAGACTCATCATAGAGTACAATGCCCCATTTGGTATGTACCTCGCAAGACATCTGCAACAACTGGGAAGGCCCAGAAACACCTCACTAAAAGAATCACAGGCCTAAAGCAGATGCCCTATGCTAACCGACTAAAAAAACTCCAGCTATACTCTGTAGCATATCATCTACTCAGAGGCGATCTCTGCTTAACATACAAGGCCATGTCAAACCTATAGCTGTAGGACATGCTACACTTAAAGAAATCCCAATCCATCAGAGCCACATGCTCCAGGGACCTAGTCATTGTCATCACAATGAACAAAACATGCTGGAGGAATAGGCTCCTGACCCAGAGACTCCCCATAATC